>NW_015162481.1:1288898-1364200 GCF_001447785.1 Gekko japonicus
ATGGAAGCTGAGTGATAGGGTCTCTCCAAGTGATTGCCAGAAGTGAGATGCGTCCTGGTCTTGTGTCTTACAGATAATCTTACAAATAGTCCTTTGCATTTATATCATGCTTTCAACTTTAAAAGGATCATAATGCTGATTGTGTGAACTTAGGCAAATCACGGGAGGTAGAGCAGGAAGGGTTGCATCAGTGCTTAGTTCTTGTGGCCCTTTCTTACATGACCAGGGAAATGCTGATCGCCACTTTGGGGTCAGGAAGCAATTTTTCTCCAGGCCAGTTTGGCCCCCAGTGATCCTGGAGGGTTTTTTTTAATCATATTCTGGGCGTGGAACAGGGGTCACTGGGGTGTGTGGGAGGTATTGGTGAATTTCCTGCATTGTGCAGGGGGTTGGACTAGTTGACCCTGGAGGTCCCTTCCCACTCTATGAGTCTATGATTCCATAATTCACCCAGGCTGGCTGTGGGCATGCCAGCACCTCTGTCAGGCAGAAGCACCTGAGATCCTCCCCCTCCCCTTTTCCTTCACCCGACTTGGAGGCGAAGGGAAGGGAGAGGCGGGAGGTGCTTCTGCCTGTCAGAGGGGCTGGTGCACACTTCCGGTGATGTCAGGGGGTGTGGCATATGCTAATAAGTTATGCTAATGAGCTCCTGCACCTCTTTTTCTACGAAATGACCCCTGGGGACAATTACAGATCAGTACAAACTAGGGTTGTCAGCCCTTCCCCCAGTAGGGACAGGGGATTCCCCACTCCCAGATGGTGTTTCGTGCCGCAACTCTGAGCTGCACTAGGAGAGAAATTAAATTAAAAATGGCTGTTTTTTCTACGAAATGACCCCTGGGGACAATTACAGATCAGTACAAACTAGGGTTGTCAGCCCTTCCCCCAGTAGGGACGGGGATTCCCCACTCCCAGATGGTGTTTCGTGCCGCAACTCTGAGCTGCACTAGGAGAGAAATTAAATTAAAAATGGCTGTTGGCTGACAGCATGACGTCACTGCCATAAAAACCTGGAAATGATGTTATGCCTCAGAACTGGCAAAAACTCTTGGTACAACTGACTTTCCCTGGAGGAGATAGCAGTCCTCTCTAGGAATCACGAACAACTCCATGGTTTTAACATAGAGTTTCAGCCAATTCATAGAGGTGCATGACATTACTTCCAGGTTTTATGGAAGTGATGTGATGCCATCGGCTGAAGGCAACCCCCATGTCCCTGTCCCTCCAATCTCCCGCTGGTTGCCAGTGTGGGCCAGGCACCCCTGGTACAAGCCGTGCACTCTGCAGGATCAGATTCCTGTTGTCATCTCAGGTCGGTATGTACATTTATGTATTATGTCATCCAAAAACTCAGTGAAAACCCTTATTTTTGTTAATGTTATACCAAAAATGAGTGAACAAACAATGATAATATTATGTAATATTTGGATCTGTTTGCTATGCTGGTCCCTGGCTCTGTGGCCAAGAGTGGTCAGAGGAAGGAGAAAGGAGGAGGGGTAGATGAAATAACAACAACTGATGACTCATAGCCTCTCAAAACCCTTCTACCTCAGTGCACTCTGGAAATTGTAGTGTGAAGTAACCTCAGCTACATTTCCCAGAATGCATCAAAACGCCTTATATGTGTCAGAAAGAGCATCCAAGGGCAGGGGTGTGTGTATGAGAGACATTTTCAGCTCACTGGTCCACGTTGTCTTATTGCAGGCTGGGCCAGGCCTGTAATAGTGGGACCCTGGCCTTTGCTTCTATAAGGGAGAAGGAAACGAGCAGAATAACAAAAGACAATATAATTAATATCATGAATACAGTTAAAAAAAACAAAAATGGCAGGTTGGCAGTGCACCTTAGGGATGTCCCAAGGCTAAAAGGACCAAGCCAGTTCCTGTTATTTCAGCTATGTGCTACACTAAGTAACCACAACGTTGGGGCTCTGGCTTGCAAGCATTGGTAAAGACTGGAGACTTGGCTTCAAGGCCTATTAATAATAGCCATTTGGTTCAATGGACCACTGGTATGACAAAGAGGTGCTTCATTATATTTTGAATTAACAGGACAAGAGCTAATAAAAGTCCATGTTAAAATTTTTAAAAGTATGTGCATATAGCTTCACCCCCTATTAAGTTGTGGCTATTAAGAGCTGCGTTGGCTCAAGTGGTTAAGACGCTGAACTGCAGGCTGTGGAAGGTCGGTAGATCAGCAGTTCGAGACCCGGGTGCCTCATGACGGAGTGAGCTCCCGTCTCTAGTTCCAGCTCCTGCCAACCTAGCAGTTCGAAAGCAAGAAATTGCAAGTAGATAAATAGGTACCACTTCAGTGGGAAGGTAACAGTGTTCCGTGCCCCTTGGTGTTTAGTCATGCCGGCCACATGACCACGGAAACATCTTCGGACAGCACTGGCTCTTCAGCTTTGAAACGGAGATGAGCACCGCAACCCTAGAGTCGGATTCGACTGGCTTTCGAGCAAGGGAACCTTTACCTTTACCTATTAAGTTACCAGGTACAAAAATACTTTATATTCGTTATCTCAGGAATGTTTACAGCCCTGTACAATGGGCCAGTACTTCTTATCCTCATACTGCAGTGAGAGGCTTAAACACAGAGCCTTGCCTAAGACCAGCCCAGAGTATTGGTGACTTCCAGCAGCTTACAGCTGACAATGTTCCCTTCATTCTTTGAGGTTCTAACTGGGCAGAAATGAGTTCCAAGATCTCGTAGGCGTAAAGTTCGTGGGGGCGGCGGGGCGGCAGCCTTCCCCAAATTTTTCAGGAAGGTGCTCAGCCTCCCCTGGGGGCAACTGGTTCCAGCCACCCTTGCCCAGTCCCAGCACACACACCCCCGGGAAATTGGAAAGTCTACCCCCTGCCCTGCAAGCAAGATGGCCTTGTCACGCCTCCCTATGAATTTAACGTCCACAAGCTCATAGTAGTATCCCCCATTACATAGATTTAGGATATGTTTATTTGCAGCTATTACGTTATGTAGTCAAAATGTCACCTTTCCGGAACAACCAGAGCCCTTCCCGAAAGAGCAAAATAATTAGCTCCTTGCCCTATAAAATTCAGCTCTGCAAATGAGGTGATGAATTAGGAAAGAGAGTTAGCTGTTATGTTCCCAGAGATCTACACAAAGACACAGGGTATATTAATAAATGTGGCCTTTGTTCTTTTTATATATGTAATGCCATATACTTCTTAAGTCACATTTGCTAGAGAATGCTGCATCAATACCTGAAATCCAACAGACACTAGGCTACTAGGATACTAGGCACATGAATGCATGAAGCTGAATCGAAGCTGAATACTGAGACCCTTTGTCCATCAAGGTCAATATTGCCTGCTCAGACTGGCAGCGAGTCTCCAGGATCTCAGGTAGAAGTCTTTCATATCACCTACTACTCGATACTTTTACCTGGAGATGCCAGGGATTGAAACTATGACCTTCTGCATGCCAAGCAGATGTTCTTCCACTAAGCCATGGCCCCTCCCCATGATCCAAAGCTATTTCTCTGAAAAGGCAGATTCCATAAAATGACAGGATGCCTTGTAAATAAAACAGGATACTTCCAGGCCCAAGCTATTAAGAAAGTAGCACATTAGAATCTCCCTTATCCAACATTTGAATGAGGTCATGATGAGGCAGAAAACCTGCCTGGATTTTAGCACAGTGATCTCATAAAATTCTCCGACACATGTCAAAATTGGGGCTCATCATAACCTGAACATTTTAGTGGTTTGTTGCAAGATATGGTGAGCCATACCTAGGACTTGTGTCAGAGCATCCACCACGGTTGGTGGGCTGCATCCTGCTTAGTGGCTCGCAAACTAGGCTGTCTTGATATATGACAGTTCATACAGTATGTTTGGAGCTGCGGTGGCTCAAGTGGTGAAGACGCTGAACTGCAGGCTGTAGAAGGTCAGTAGTTCAGCAGTTCGAGACCCGCATGACGGAGTGAGGTCCCGTCTCTAGTTCCAGCTCCTGCCAACCTAGTACAGTATGTTTTACTTTTAAAACCTTTAATATTTCGCTCTTCCTACAAGTAAAAATCATTCTAATAACAGACTCCAATTGATACGTTCCGGTACTTGTAAGATTTTCCAAACACAATTTTCATGCATGTAATTAAAATCTTCAGTGCTCTGTGATTCAAGATGTGGAATGCATTGTTGTTCCCTGCCAGTGCTTGATAGCTCTCTCTTTTGCAATCCCAGGCAAGCTGTCCCTTGTAGACTACCATGCAAGCCACATTTGACTTGATAGGTTACACGTTGTGGTGGCTTTTCGTATTATATATAATGGAGGAATTTTTATACACCCAGACAGTTTTCTGAAAATGAAGTACAAGAAACATTTCTACAGTTCCTTCAACAGTGTGTCATTCTTCTTCTGGAACAAACCCTTTTGGCTAATCTGTGGAGGTGTGGTGGTGTGTGATCCAATCCCACATCATGAATTTAGTCTTGATGTTCTCTGGCCTTCTTTCAGTTCTGTGATTCAGTGCATGGGCTGATCTTGACTGTATGTGACAGTATTTATTGATTCATTTAGAACATGTGTATATTGCCTTTTGGCCTCCAGTCATACATGAAGCTTCCTTGCACTGAGTGAGGCCGTTGGTTTATCAAGGTTGGTGTTGTCTGCTCTGACTGGTAGTGGCTTTCCAGGGTCTCAAAGAGAAGGTCTTTCACATCACTTACTATCTGATCCTCTTTTAGCCGGAGATGCTGGGACTGAACCTGCAATATTCTGCATGCCAAGCAGATACTCTGCCACTGAGCCACCGCCTCTCCCCAAATCCAGGTGCTCAAGAAGGCTAAAAAATGGATAAAATACAATAATAAAAACAGTTCAAATAGCAGAAGACCAGTATAAGACCAGCCACACACACACATACACACACAAACAGACAATCACCAAAGAGCAGCAGCACTTAGGCCATTTCGTAGGCATTCTGGAATAAAAACTGCACTCTGGAAGGTATGAAGAGATGGAGACAGTTTCCTTTCCTGTGGGAGGGATGTCTCTATCCCAGGTGTAGTGGCAGCGAAGGCCCTCAAATCCCTGTTGTGCTAATTTTAAACAATGCAGGAAAGCCTCTCCCTTTTTTTCTTCTTTTTTGGGTATTTTTGGATTTTTTTTTTTTAGTTTTTTATTGAAAATTTAACATCAGATACAAAGACAAACCAGTGACAATAAACTGTCATAAACATGTGAGGTCATAGTAAATAATCAAGTATCCATTAATTAACATAGTAAAACATCTATAGCACAATTCTATCAAAATGGTCTTTGTTTTGAGCAATAAAATTTAAAACAGGGTACCAAAAATTAGAATAGTCAAGAGAGGCCGAGTATTTGAGGTTTGTATCAGTATCCTTTCCATTGTGAGATAATCCCATATGTTCCTGTACAAACTCTTTTAAGAATTGGGGGCGAAGGAGATTTCTAGGAGGAGGCGATTGCAGACCTCGCAGCGGCGCATAATATAGAAACCAAATCTTTCTTAACTTGGGGGATTTTGGGATCAGGGAGGTAGATATGGCTAGAGGCAGACTTAAAATAAATAGGAAGTACAGTTCAAAGAGCATAAAACAATGGCTGGGTTAGCTATAAAGACCTCTATCAATATCAGGCTGCAGAGTGGAAATTACTGTGCTGATCACTGCAGGCAGAAATGTTTCAGTTTTTGCATTTCCTTGCTTGGGGTGTTCAGTCTTCCATCTGCATTGGGGGGGGGGCATATGTCTATTTTTACCAGTTAATATTTTAGACAGAGAGCCATACTGTGCAGCCCCTGGGTTTACATTGCTAGCAGGCTTTGAAGCATTTCTAACATCCATAGTTATTGTTTCTACAACCCTATCACATTACTGGCAGCAAGAGAAAATATGTATTGGCACGGTCAATGAAAAAAACAAATACAAAGCCCTATCCACAATATCAGCCTATCGCTGTTCATAGGGAAAAGTGTCATACACATAGACAGTGGGGAGCCAATCTAGCTACTATGGGTTACTCTTAATAAATATGAACTAATGCAGAAAAGAAAAACAGGCCAGTGGGTTTTCCATTATTGACCGTGTTTTACACAAAACCTACTGCCCTTGTTGAATCAATGGGCCCCTGAAGAAAGTCTTGTAAGGGATGGTTATTGCTTATAGCGACGTAATGTGGAACAGCCAGGCCGTTGAAGGCAAGTACGATAAATTGCCTATTCATGCATGTTTCTCTTTAAATATTTTAAATTGATTGCGCTCTTTGAGCAGCTTTTCTTCTACCAATTATAACGCTCCAGGCAGCCATACCTAACAGTGAGCTTCCAAGTCAAATAAGCTAGTAAGTGCATACACATTTATGTTTCTCTGGGTAATCACGACCCTTCCATACCATTGCGCAGTAACTGCTGTAGCTGTCAGTGATATAATACAGACACCAGCCCCTCCAATCAAAGAAAGCTGTGCCGTGAATATGCAATCACACTGGTCTTGGAAATAAAGTCAACACAGAAATATTATATATATAATTTTACAGTAACTTAAAAATAACATGAAAATGGCAGCTGACCATAATCTCCAAGCAAGTAAATGGTATGCATTTTGGAATCAAAGTTACCTTCTACCATCAATATGGTTTCCATCAGCTACGCAAAGAAAAGAAAGAGAGAGAGAGAGAGAGAGTTTTTCTTCTCCTTCCCTCCTGGAATGAGGCACACAAATGTTGTCAAGGAATATTCTGGCCTGTGAGTTGTTGCTGCAAATATTCATAATACATTTAGCCCTGTCTCATCCTCCATCTATAGATGCTTTCTGACAACATTTTCTGGACTGCTCATTAAAAATTAATAAATATGCAACTATTAGGTTTAGATATCTCTGAGGAGGTGAATCTCTGTTTTGGCTGTAGCCCTTCGGACGGTAGGTGGGGCCCCTAAGATAGAATGCGCCTCAGTACAAACAGTTCCCTGCACATTAGAAATTCACATGTCAGCAGGACAGCTGGGATGTTAAAAAAGACCTGCAGCAAGTGTGGACCCAGGCTGTAGCAACAATGCCACTTGACTCAGCTTGCTCCTGGTCACCTGTGGACCTCCAGGGCAGTGGCCCCCTGGAAGCTTTCCTGGTAAGCTCAAGGGTGAGTCCACCCCTGTGTGTCAGGGAGAAGGGTGCCAGAGCAGCCATCTTACTGATTTGTATAGCATTTTTTTTCCTATGGAAGAACCAGGGTTAGACTTCCTATTTACCCACCTGAGGTAGGATATCAGCAGGACAGCTGGGATGTTAAAAAAGGCCTGCAGCAAGCAGAGCCAGGCGGCCCCTGCAGTGCTGACAGCACCATGGGGTCCACTCAGCGTGGACCCAGGCTGTAGCAACAATGCCACTTGACTCAGCTTGCTCCTGGCCACCTGTGGACCTCCAGGGCAGTGGCCCCCTGGAAGCTTTCCTGGTAAGCTCAAGGGTGAGTCCACCCCTGTGTGTCAGGGAGAAGGGTGCCAGAGCAGCCATCTTACTGATTTGCTAATATTCTGTGTATAGCATTTTTTTCTTATGGAAGAACCAAGGTTAGACTTCCTATTTACCCACCTGAAGTAGGACATCACCTGTCCCCAGTCCCAATTTCTCACCCTTGAGGAATTAAGGAGAAAAAAATGGCCTCAGCTTTGTGACATTCTAGGGATTTTCCCTAGCCTCTGTGATAATGACCAGAGAGACTAGGGGAGGAGGGTTGCCAAACTCCAGCTGGAGCCTGGAGTTCTCCCAGATTACAACTGTTTTTGAGACCACAGATATCAGTTCCCCAGGAGAAAAATGGCAGCTTCAGAGGGCAGACTTCATGGTATACCACAGATTCTATTTGAAAACCCTCCCCAGATTCCTCTCTCCACAGACTCTGCGCCCAAATCTCCAGAATTTCCCAGGGCAGATTTGGCAGCCTTACCTGGAAGTGACAGAACATCAGCTCCAAACTCAACCCTCCCCATGCACCACCTCCCCCCAAATTCCCTAGTGTTACTTGAGACAGTGTTGGAACCTACCTAGACATTTGGGTTGGGTTAGGGTTGCCAGGCTCAGGAGGGTAGTGGGCAGGGTTAGGGGGCCACAGTGCCACACATGGTACTACATCAGTTCCAGTGAAAAGACTGGATGTGACAAAGGGTAGCTCTAGGAATCCCTGAGTAAAACCATAGAGTTTCTTGTGATTCCTAGAACTACCCTTTGTCACTTCCAGTAAGAAGTTCCAGTGCCGCAGTCTTTTTTTTTTAATTCTCCCGCCACTGCTCTGAGCAATGGGACCTGGGGGCAAGGGATTCCACACCCCCACCAGGCCCTAGAGATTCCAAGAGGCCCAGCCAAGGTTATGAACCCACTACCATAATATAGAATATTTATGTCATTTCAGAAATAGAACTTTTTTTTCATAGATCTTGAGATTGTATGTATAGGATGTGATTATGTGATGGCCAAGTCAATGACGTATAGATCCTGGGAGAAACATTCTATCATGTGACCCTTTTATTTGCAGTCTCCACTGGTACAGTCCAATCCATACATAGTTTTACTGCCTGAGATGTAACAGTCACAGTTCCAATTCAGGTCCTACCAAATATGTATAAAATAGGATGAAGGGAAGACTGAATGGACAAGAGGAAGGAGATGAACCCTCCCGCCACCCATGCCTTTTGCCCCCAAACTGCTGCTCCCCAGAAGTTTTTTCCTTGCAGGGTTTCCTCCAGTTTCAGAGCCTCTGAGACACAGCAATTATAGGGCAAAAAGCCATTCCTCTTCCCACCCACTCATGGTACACATTAAATCGTCTCCCAACTTTGCCTGCCTTCTATATGGATTCAATAGTAGATCCCCTTTTAATACACTGGTCTGAAGTGAGTAGTGAGAAAAGTGAAGAGATTAAAGATGCTTCTCAATTACAGTTTAATCCGAGTTGCACATAGTCGCCTTCAGCGAGTAAGGATTGCTACCAGTTCACCAGCAAGGGAATCTCCATAAACACTGGTCCCCCAACCCTTTAACCAACTGCTGGCATAGCCATATGTGAGAAGCTGGTATATGGAAATTCATGAGGACTAGTAGCTTTTGTTTGCAGGCTTGATGTTACCATTGCTTTAAGGCAGTTTTTACTATTGAAAGTCCTCCTACCATCATGGGGAATCAGACTTCCTTATTGATAATTATGTCTTCAGTGCAATTACTACTTACTGGCTTCCTGAGTGGTATGAATGGCAGCAGAAAATGATTCAATCGCTTCTGCCTGGCTGGCCTTAACAGAGTGTCATTTTGCTTTAGTGAACTATCCCCTGGGCTGGCTAAAATGTACTTGGATCCCCCTTGGTGTGTCCCCTGAATGCAGCTATGTTCTTGGTGGCAAATCCCACTGAGTGTGCTGGTAAAAATGGCCACTGAGCTCAGGTGAGTTGTCTCTAGAAAGCAGCAAGTCCATAAGGAAGGTAAACAAAACCTGGGCCTCTGGAATGCTTGAGAGTTTTTATTCTTCTTATTTTAGGCTACCTTCGGGTTTTTTCTAGCTCATGCAATGTTGTAATCTCCAGTGACATTCCCACTTCTCCCATGGAGACACCTGCTAGAGTGGAGATCCACTCGGGTGTCTTTTGACAGCTGGTTATTCTCTGAGCATAGCAACACTTTCGGATTTTTCCAAAATAGATAAATGCATAGCTTGATGCCAGTTCCTTGAGGTTCAGGGAGGGATCTTGCTTCTTGTTTTAAATTCTTTTGCCACAAACCCATTCCTGCAACTTTCTCGTAAGATCCATTTTTTTAAAGTGGAGAATAAGACTTGCAAGTTTGAAAGAAATTTCACTCTTTTATTGCTTGCGTGCTACAGTGATATTAAAGGAATGCCAGTCTTTTGTTGCACTGAAGGAAAATGTCTATAAATGAAAAGCAGACAAGTGAACAATAACTCAAAGAATCCACATCATGAAAAGCTTAAAGGGACACTGTCAAGTTGATTTAGGTCAAAATTTCTAGGTTTTGTAAAGTAGGAACAATGCAAAAAGTTCTGTTAAGTAGTTCTTCTCATTTAACATCTCAGTGAAATAGACTTTCCATGTATTCATTTTGGTTCCAGACTTCCAAACTTACCTCTGGACATACATCTTTATATATGACTGTCAAAAAGTAAAGTTGGGGGCAAAGTAGCTCATTAAACTAGGTCTGCACAGTAAATGCAACATGTAAACTGCTATAAGAGACATGGAGTTAGATCCAACCACTATTTCTGCTGGAGGAAAAGGAAGGAGAAGGTCCCCTTTGACCACCCAAAAGGCTATGCTAGGCGGGATTGCCAGCCCCCAGTGGGTGTGGGGCATTCCCTGCCCCAAGCTCCTCTTTCCCACCGCCACTCTGAGCGGGGGGGGGGAGAAGGTCATTGGCCCAACACTGTAAAGTTACTTCCGTCTCTCTAGGAATCTCCAGAAACTTTACTGTGAACCATGGATATCATGCCTTTGCCCCCCCCATGCCCCTGCCCCCCCCAGTCTCTTGCTGGTTGCCAGGCTGGGCATGGTAACCCTAATGCTGGGGGTCATGGGAGCTGTGTACACAACGGCCATGGATGATATAGGGGCTGTAATAAGGAGTGGGATGGGTGAGACTGAGCAAACAAAAAAAGTGGCTGGATCCAACATATGGCGTTTCTTTTCACTACAATTGGTTTCTCTCTTTAGAGTCAGAATATATGCCATAAAGCTGCCCCATTTTGATTCATTGGCTTTCCCATTTCCTTTCTCTTAATACCTTTCACTAACAGTACAGTACTAGGGTGTAACTCTGGTTAGGACTGCACGGCAGTTTTCTCAGTATTTCATCATCTGAACAGTTTGCGAGAGTTTGCTCAATGTGCTGTGATTCTTCCATTGAGGGACTTTTGCATTTTGCAGATAGCTCCTGCAGTTTTGGACCTGAAATCCTGGAAGTTCCCTGAATGGAGCTCCCGGTATTGTCTGTCTGTCTTCCTTCCTTCCTCAGATCCCTCCATGACTGATTCTTATTCACTTATTTACTGCAATAGGGGTGGAAGGGTGATGGTGACCA
The DNA here is from genome assembly GCF_001447785.1 of Gekko japonicus. Classification (NCBI taxonomy): domain Eukaryota; kingdom Metazoa; phylum Chordata; class Lepidosauria; order Squamata; family Gekkonidae; genus Gekko; species Gekko japonicus. The sequence goes on from NW_015162481.1 coordinate 1,299,965, forward strand.
GGCAGGATATCAAACAAACAAATAACCCACGCCATTTTCCCAACCTGGAATGACCCTTGGGGGCTGCGATATGCCTCACTGGGACAAATATACAGACACCCGGTCACTTTTAAAATGAGATCTTGAGAAGATCCTGGAAATCACAGGCCAGTTAGCTTAATATCTACTTTGGCTAAAATGGCAATTATTATTAAAGAAAGAATTAAGTACCTAAATCAGTATGGCTTCTGTATGGCTTATCACCAGCCTTTTGGCATTCTTTGACAGGCTTAACAAGCAGTAATTAGAACTTCCTCAGTGTCCCTTATCAAACGTTTCTGAGTGCTCAGTAGGCATGAGATAAGAGGGAAGGTCCTCTTGTGAATTAAAAACCGAAATCAGATCACAGGAAACAGAGAGCATGAGTCAATGGACAGTTCTTGTAGTAGAGGGAAATACAGGGAAAGGAATTTGCATTTGTGTCATTTAATTTATTTGTAAATGATCTGGAATTGGGGGGTGAGCAAGGGAGTAACCGGGTTGCTACCAAATTATTCAGGATGTTGAGAACCAAAGCAGGATGGTGAAACACTCTGAAAAGATCTCTTCAGACGGGGTAAGCGGGTGATAACATGGCAGATGATGTCCTTTTTAAGTGTAAAGGGATATACATGGAGGCAGTGTGCACTGATGGGGGTTGGAGTCTGCAATGAATGATCGGGAAAGAGATCTTGGACTCATAGCTGATGGTTTGATAACAGTGTCAATTCCGGGTGCAGTTGTGGTGAAAAAGATAAATTCAGTGCTGTGGATGATTAGGAGAGGAGAGGTCTATGACTGGGTTGCCAGCTCTGGCTTGGGAAATTCCTGGAGATGGAGGCTGGAGTTTTGGGGAGGGGTGGGACCACTGTGGGCTATAATGCCCTAGATTCCACACACACACCCAGCAGCTGTTTTCTCCAGGGGAATTGATCTCTCTAGTTAGTTGTAATTTTGGGAGATCTCCAAACCCCACCTCAAGGCTGGCAACCATATGTGGCCACATTTGGAATACTTACTTCTAGTCATCATATCTCAAAAAGGATTTTGTAGGATTGGAAAAGATGCAACAAAGGGAGATTTTTGTGCCCTCCATGTAGGCCTTCCAAAGGCAGCTGATTGACCACTATGTGAGACAGGATACTGGAATAGATAGACTACTGGACTGATCCATCACAGGTGCCATGCTCTTTAAAATATAAATGAGTGAGTTCATCCAGATATTTAGGTTGTTGCCAGGATTTGGATGACACTCAACTCTGTTCCGCACAGCTGATTGTGGGGAAGCTGGAGAAACCCTGGACCAGTCCCTAGAGGCAGTTTTGGAGTGAATGCAGGATAATTGAAGCTTAATCCCAAGGAAACCAAAGTGCTAGTGGTAAGCAGAAGAACTAACCCCGTGATTTAAGGTGTTACCCTTTCTGGGTGGAGTTGTACTCCCCTTGAAAGAACAGATCTGTAGTGTGGAGGTTCTCTTGGACTCAGGCCTACTGTTGGATAAACTGGTGGTAGCGATGGCCAGGAGTGCCTTGACCAGCTTCAAGTGGTTAACCAGCTGTGGAGTTTCCTGGGTATAAAAAATCTGGCCAACTAAACTGGACTACTGTGAAGGGATCTGTGTGAGGCTGCCCTTGAAAGGTGTCCAGAAACCAATTGGTGCTGATTGCTGTAGCCAGGATGTTGACTGGAGTGGGTTGTAGGGACTACATCACTCTAGTCTTGGCCAATGTACACTGGCTCCCGACCTGTTTCTGTATATAATAATATTTGGTTTGTACACAATTAAGTACATTGGCCTTTTTGTTCTTTTGTGTGGCCTCTGGTACTGATTCTTGTGTAATCTCACTGGCAATAGCTTTCCAAAATCTCAGGAAGGACCTTTCCAACCTTCAACCCTTTTTAACTCAAGATGCCAAGGATTGTTCCTGGGATCTGCATGCACTGAACATACTCTTGCTGAGCTATGGTACACATTATCTTGATTTATATTGAGACAGACCAAGAGTATTGTCTACTCTGACTGGTAGGAGCTCCCCATTAGGATCTCATGTAGAGGTCTTTCACACCATCTATCACCATACCTCCCATTTAACTGAAGATGCTGGGGATTGAATTTGGGACTTTGCTACCACTGAGCTATATCAATTACAGAGTGGTTGGTTACCTCTGCACACTATTTGCATGCTATTAATGAGAAGGCAGATAATAAGGTTAGCTCTTCTGCAGGTTTTGTCTGTTCAGCCTTTCTGACATTAAGGTTGAGTCAGTAGGTGGCAAAGGAGAGTAGGAACAATCATAGGGTCTGGTGAGCATATGGAATCCATCAAAGCAGGAGAAGAACTCCACCATGTCAAGCATCATCCAGGCTGTCCTGTGTGGGCGTTGATTATGCCACTCCATAAGGATGGTGCTTATCGCTCCAACTCCACACATCTGCCCTCTCATGAGATTCTCTCACTTGTCTTATCCCAGTTTCATATATCATCATTTTGTCTGTAAACACAAATCTGAGTAAAATTAATTTTATTCTCTTACTATACTCAAGAGCAGCCCATCTTCTCACAAAAAAGGTTTTGTTCAAAAGAACTAGTTATTATTCATGAAGTGTTAAAACCCCACCAGTTTTCACAGCGTCCACAGAATAACATTAAAAAATGGGACCTTACTATCAATCAGAAATCAGTGTAGATTTTCTGAGATGTTGTTGTTTGTTCACCCTTACCTGGATAGTCCAAGCTAGTCTGATCTCACACAAGATAAGCCAGGCGAACTCTTGGTGGCTGCCTTGGCCCCATGAATGGATTATAAACAAGAAGATTTAATAAAAGAGATGGATGTGGCCTATAGGACTTATCCGGATTTTATAAAGAAAAATAAATTATCTGGGGAAATTATCTGAAATTCATGAAACGATCTACCAGAGAACTGGTGCTAAAGTCAACAATGGGAAAATCCTTAAAAATCAAGAATGAAGAAGTACAAATTTTGAAAGTCATCCCTTTCGAAGTTAGAAAACAGAGGAAATGCTACAGGATGCTCACTCTCACTCTGCAAAAAAAAGGGAATACCATATAGATGGTTATTCCCAGAAGGGCTGAGCTTCAATTTCAAGGAAAAAAAAAATATAATTGACTCTGTTCCAAAAGCGGAAAAATTTATGGACCAAGTGTTTAACACAAAAAGGAAGCAGAAGGAAAAGAACTTAAAACCGGATGGGGAGGAATAAGAAGAAGAAGATGAATCCTACTCATAGGATTCAACAAGCCAAACCTCCACGTCATCAGAATAATCTGAATCAGAGAAAGGAGCGGCCGCTCCGAAACTCCAGAAAAATGAAGAAACGCAGGAAGAAAAGACTCTAGAACTAAGGCAATAGTATTAAAGGCAGAAATTGCATTAAGCTACTAAATATGTATTAATAATTGAATCAAATCTTAACATAGCATGTTATATTAGGTTTAAAAACAATGTTTCTATAACTTCTCAGATCGTGACATGTATTAGTCTTTACCCATTCCCCAAATCCAGTAGATGGAATAGATTAGAACTGTAGTACTCCTTCCCCTATCCAGTAGATTTATGTATTAGATTTCCTATGCCCATCACCCATAGTATTAGTGTTAGGGTATTAGTATCCCTTCCCCCATCCCATAATTGTAGTGTGTAGAAAATGCAACAACAAAAAAAATTCCCCTGCGGGGGGCCAAAAAAAGAAGAAGAAGAAGAAGATAAGCCAGGTGGGCCCTGGTTAGCACTTGGATGGGAGATCACTAAGGAAATCCAGGGTTGCTCCGCAGAGGCAGGCAATGGAAAAACCACCTCAGTTCGTCTTTCACCTTGAAAACCCTCTGGGATTGTTATGAGTCAGCTGCAACATGACGGTACTTTATACATATACAGTTAGGTTTAACTCTGATTAAATGTATGCATCCTGTGTGGAAAACTTTTTCACGAATATGTGCATAACGGAAGCTACTTGGTTTTCTCCGACATGTTCACTGTGCAGATCCCTAGGTGTATTTTTAGAGAACCCAAATTCCTTCAGAGCACAGTTCTTGGAACTGATCTCCTCCAGGCTAAGGAAACATCAGTTCAGAGCCTCGTCTTCCTAGAGGCCTTTTGGGGGAAAGAGAGTTCCTTTACGTAATGAGGGTAGGACCATGGCGGGAGACTCTAAGAAATTAAAACCAAGGCAGTGATATTGTCCAAGGGTTGCTTGGCAAACACAGTTGGAAGTGGGCTTCCAGAGAGAGGTCTGTGGGGCTCCACATCCCACTAGGTTGTCAGCAAATATCTCATTGGTAAAAAACGTGGGATGCACGTAAAAGCATTCTAAATCATACATCCCTGTAGGCCCATAACATTTAACTGGACTGCTCACAGGCATAAGACCCAGAAAAGAACATCAAACAACAGAAGCCTATCTCCTCTGTATGCGTCTCTTGCCTTTTGAAATAATTGTCTTTATATCCTTTCAGGAGAAGTGACTAAAAGCGATCCACAGGGAGGGGGCTGGAAGACAGCATCAACTACTGCTGTTCTGTGCTTGTGTGTTGAATCTTAAGTTCCCTGCTCACTTGGCAAATGGCTCAGATGCAAATCAGGTGCGAATCTGAGATGTGGGAATGGCTCGTGAAACAGCATAATGCTGGTTCCTACCAGTACTGGCTGATAGAATTTGGTGTGGGTGGGTGGAACAGTGAGAGGTAACAGCAACTCCCCCCCCCCGCCAAACTTCATAGCTTTTTTTCCAAAGTAGTGTACCCGCTATTGCTGCCTCCAAGTGATGTGAGCCTGGCCAGCCTCAGCTGGGAGAGCCAACCACTATGCCATGGGCACAATCAACAATCGCATGATCACCAGATGCAGGCAGAAGCTCAAGGGCACAGTTTGCAATAGCTGTTCCAGCGTTAGGTATTCATGTCTCTGAACAGAGAGGCTCCATCCAACATACACAGTATGGAATCATAGAATCATAGAATGTTAGAGTTGGAAGGGATTTTGCAGGTCATCTAGTCCAACCCCCTTCGCTCTGCAGGAGCATAGCCGAAAGATAGCCCTACAACATACCCGAAAGATGGTCGTCCAGCCTCCGCTTGAAAACATCCAGCGGAGCATCCACCACCTCCCGAGGCAGTCTGTTCCACTGCTCAACCACTCTGACAGTTAGGAAGTTTCTCCTGATATTTAGCTGGTGACAACTCCCTTGTAATTTCCACCCATTAGATCTAGTTTTGCTATCCGGAGCAAGAGGGAATAGATCCGCTCCATCTTCTACATGACAGCCCTTCAAATACTTGAAGACTACAATCATGTCCCCTCTAAGCCTTCTCTTTCCTAGGCTAAACATACCCAACTCTTTCAGCCTTTCCTCATAAGACTTGGATTCCAACCCTCTCACCATCCTGGTTGCCCTCTTCTGGACATGCTACAGGCACTGTAACCCTTGATCTTACCGCTACTCAACCACTGGTCTTGAGACATGGATTGAAAACGCATGATACAACAGTGAGCAAGTCTGGGTCAGCCTAGGTCAGAAGCTCTCTGGGAACTCCACAAAGTTCCACGAAAAGAAAGTGGAATATAAATTAAATAAAGTGGGTCTCGAACAGCCGTAATGGCTGTTGTTATGGCAGACGTTTAACTGCCTGCGCCACAACAGCGAGCAAGTCTGGGTCAGCAGCTCTCTGGGAACTCCACAAAGTTCCATGAAAAGAAGGTGGAATATAAATTAAATACACGTATCTATCATGGCTTTCAAAAAGCAAACAAATAACACACGTACATTTGATGCAGAATTTTATTCCATTCCTTCAGTCACAGAGGATACGAAGTCTTGCCTCTGGCCTTTCTTCATCTCAGCCCCAGGCGGTGATCCTATGTAGACCACTGGTGTAGTGTAGGGACTGGGGGGAGGGATTGTGGCTCAGTGTCAGAGCATCAGCTTGGCAGGCAGAAGCCTCCAGGTTCAATCCCTGTCATCTCCAGCAAAAAGGATCAGTAATAGGCAGGGCTATTTTTGGGCAGGAACGCACAGGAACGGAGTTCCGGCTGGCTCCCAAGTTGGCCACGCCCAGCAGGAACTCATTAGTATAATAGGCCACACCCAACAGCAGAAACTCATTAGGATTGGCTACATTAGGGATGTGTGGCCTAACATGCAAAGGAGTTCCTGCGACAAAAAAGGCCCTGGGTTTTGACAACAAACAAGGTAAACAGAATAACAAGCAAAAGGTGGGTGTGGCTGGATAACCACACTTCTGTTAACATGGGAGTGCGGCCTAATTTGCTAAAGAGCTGTGTACTGGCTGATAGAATTTGGTGTGGTAATGAGTTTCTGCTGTTGGGTGTGGCCTATTATGCTAATGAGTTCCTGCTGGGCTTTTTCTACAAAAAGAGCCCTGGTAATAGGTAGCATGAAAGGTCTCCACCTGAACCCTGGAAAGCCGCTGCCAGACAGAGTAGACATTATTGACCTTGATGAACTAAGGGCTTGATTCAGTATAAGGCTGCTTTGTGTGTCCACGCGTGTAGTGGTTAATATTGGACTAGGAATGACTAGAGCTGGATTCAAAACCCCAAAGAGCTGTGGAAACTCACCAGCTGACCTTGGGCCAGTCACTTGACCTAATCTGTCTCACAGAATGATTGTGAGCATACAAAGGGGAAGGGTGTGTGTGCACACCATATTTTTTTTTAAAATAAAATAAAATAAACCTTTAGACAGACAAATACTTACCAGGGTGTATTTCTGAGATGTATGTGGCAGCTGTCAGCTCCACTTCTATAAGAAGGGAATAATTACTAATCCAGCTCACAGTATTGTTATTAAGGTTAATATACTCCAAGGACCGGATGGCTATAAATGTTAAAAATGGGTTAGCATCTAGCATACAATTTAGCAGAAGAGAACCGCTGCAGAAGCTAATGTTACTGTGTTTTCAAAGATGTGTACACAGGCATAAGAGCTATATATACCAGGACACTTGTGATTGGTGGGGTGCCCCACAGCATGAGCTGATCTGAGATATATTTGAGATTTATTACACAGATGGGAAGCAATTCATGGCAATTGTATCTATTTAGTAGCTATATGAAGCCACTGGGAGAGGTCATCTGGAGGTATGGGTTGCAATGTCACCAATATGCAGATAATACCCAGCTCTATCTTTCTTTTCCACCAAATTCTGAAGGTGCTGTTGGTGTTTTGAACCTGCGCTTGGAGTCAGTAATGGGCCGGATGAGGGCGAACAGGCTGAAACGTAATCCTGGTAAGACAGAGGTTCTATGGGTTCGCAGAAAGGCAGACCAGGGACTTCAGATCTCCCGTGCCTTGGATGGGGTTATACTCCCCTTGAAATGCCAGGTTCACAGCTTGGGAGTGCTGCTCGAGACAGTGGTCACCTTAGAAGACCAGGTGGTTGCAGTGGACCCAGCTATCAGGAGCCTATGTCCCCAGTACTACTGTAATTACTCTGGCTACCAATTCCCTCCTGAGCCCAGTTCAAGGTGTTGTTCTTGTCCTTTAAAGCCCTGCATGGGCCCCTCATTGTCGATCTTTAGGAGGCAGCTGAAGACAGTTTTATTTAGGGCTGCATTTTGATTGATGTAGGTTTTGTTACTGGCAATCCTAACTGGAGTTTTCAAACTGTGACTTTTATGAATGTTATAATGGTTTTTATTGTGTTTTTATCATGTTTTATCTATACTGCAAGCTGCCTTGAGTCCTGCAAGGGAGAAAGGAGGCTAATAAATGTTTTTAAATAAGTAAGTAAGTAAGTAAATAAGTGTTCTGGGCTTATCTTAAATGAAATAATGCCTTAAATAAAACCACCTTGAATAAAATCAAAGAAGAAGGAACACAGAATACTCTGGAGTTCACATCAAGGGGTTTATTTATTTATTTAAGCGCCCCTTATTGCTTACCTTTCATGTTTAAATCATTATCATAACAGCAGCCTCTCATATCTTCAAGAGGAATTTCCAGCCTCCTTAGTTCTAACCTTTCCAAACACTCTTAGTAAGTAATTATCTGGGGAGATCCACCATGGGATATCTGAAACAGCTTGACTGAATTTATAAACTTATCCTTCGGGCCACTTCACACGCTATACCCGACAGCTTATTGTCCACAAAGCCAAGTGAAGCCCAATAGTAGTCAATTACTGTACCCTGTCATTTGCTTGATCGTCTCAGGAAAATGCAAGACTGTTGACTGAGATGAGCCCCTTTGTATTACTGACCAGCATTCTCAAGTTGTGTAGACCTGTGCAATGCAAATCCTACGGTGAAAGTATTGCTATGAGTGACAACAAAGGGCAACAACTGGGCATGGTGGGGGCTGGCTCTTCCATACATTGCACTGTGGACGTGTTCATTTACTACAGCGCCATGTTCCTTGGCACAAACCTAAGCCTCTTGTCCAATGCGTTTCAGTGGTCTGTTACAATGTGATTGCAAGTGGCAGACGGCAGGATAGATCTGTCCCATGCACTTCTTGTGGGGCTTTCGTAATTCCCTCAGAGCTAAACATATCTTGAAGTTCTGGCTTAGTGGTGGTTGAAAGGAGTAAACACTGGAAGGTCTGGGGGAGAGCTGAAAGGTTTGCAGAGGAAGTGGGGTTTTAAGAAGGGATTAGAAATATGAAAGGGACATAACAAGACATAAGTATTCTGGGAGGGAGTCCCAGGTACAAGAGTGTTTAGTGCAGAATGGACAAGGTCTTTACTGCTTTCCCCAAACTTCCTCTAAGAAACATTCACACTAATAGTTTCCTGCTGGAGTTACTGCTTTGGTTTTTGCCATTACAAGGCCCATGAGAAATGTTTGGATTCCAGGAAAACTGGGGTAAAGATGAACAGTTGAATACTTGAGATTACTTGTTTCTTCTTGGTTGGAATTAGTTGGGTAGAATAGTCCTTACTTGATTTAAGAGCATATTCGTGCAGAGCAACAACAACGAACTCAGAGACAGTACTGGCAACCTTTGTTTTCAGATAATATGATAGTAATAGAGTCCCAAAACCCCAGAACATACATTTAAAAAAAAATTATTTGCAAAACTTATACTCTGCCTTTCTGCCCTCATCAGGGCCACCAAGATGGCTAGCAGACTAAAAACACCATACACAAACCAGCATGTAAGACATAAATCAATCTGGGCAAGTAGAAAATGCAAATTTGGCCATGCTGTCCAATAAAGAACATAATTTACCAATTTTAGTTTTGCTTATTATTTAAGGAGTGTCATTTAGAGGGCAAAATTTATGTAATGTTATTTCCAGAATCCAGAATCGGTATTATGTTCAATGTCACCAAAAAGGGAGATGCAAGACCAGGTCCAAAATAGCCAACTCATATATGGCTAACATGTTCTGCAAGTTGTATATGGCCAGAAAAGCACAAGAAGGCAACGTCAGGAACTATTTTACACAAGAGAATCAGCTCTACCCACCATCTCTTCTAGAGGATTTTCAACAACAAAAAGAGAAATCTTCTTTCGTGTAAGCTGATTGTGTCCTGAAAGTTAGATAAGATTTTGTTATTATTATTTAAATACATAATTGATATTTCCTTACTTATGGCTATACCTGTAATTATATCCATGCAGAAGACAGTTACATGCATTTTAACCCTGATTTATGCTTTGTCATTAATAGACAAAGCTAAAACGATCTTGGATGGACTAACAATGCAATCCTAAACAGAGTCATGCCCTTCTAAACCCATTTGCTGACCTCGATTTGACAATCTACAATAGATTTGGCATGGCCTGTACTGGCCCCTGGGGTAGAGGTTGAGCAAATGTGTGTCCGGGGTTTCTGGGGCTCTAGTGTATATGTCGTGTGCTGTCAAGTCACTTCCAACTTATAGCAACCCAATGAATTAATGACCTCCAACATGACCTATCCTTAAGAGCCTTGCTCAGGTCTTGCAACCCGAAGGCTGTGGCTCCTTTCATTATTCTATCTGTTGAGTCTTCTTCTTTTCCTACCCCCTCCAAGTTTTCCTAGGATTTCCATGCCCTTCTAAACCCATTTGCTGACCTCGATTTGACAATCTACAATAGATTTGGCATGGCCTGTACTGGCCCCTGGGGTAGAGGTTGAGCAAACGTGTGTCTGGGGTTTCTGGGGCTCTAGTGTATATGCCGTGTGCTGTCAAGTCACTTCCGACTTATAGCAACCCAATGAATTAATGACCAACATGACCTATCCTTAAGAGCCTTGCTCAGGTCTTGCAACCCGAAGGCTGTGGCTCCTTTCATCATTCTATCTCCTGTTGAGTCTTCTTCTTTTCCTACCCCTTCCAAGTTTTCCTAGGACTTCCCTAGTCTTTCCCAGTACGTCTTGTCCTCTCATGATGTGACTCTATTATTTCTTCTTATTTGAAAACAAAAGGACACCTTGGTTGCCAGAAATGACACATTTTTCTCTTCCCCTGCCCCACTATATGAGATAACTTCTGTTTTCTTCCCGCCATGGGAACTAAGGCCTGATTCAAACAGGATGCTTATAGGACAGCACTGTTTTCCCTGAATGACCTCACAGTCCTACAGTGTCATGTTTGAAGTGGGGGGCCACCCCTGCAGAAAGCAGCTACGTGTGCTAGCGAGCATGTCAGAGACTGGGATCATGGGTAGGTGGTGTGCTGGTGTGTTAACTAAACAGGTGCAGCTGTTTTGAAGGGACAGCAGCCCAATTGCAATGAGTGTCTGTTTGAACACAAAATCCCAAGGACAAAGTCCTTTTGATCACCATCCTCACATTTTTTAAATCAGGCCTAAGCAATGAAGCACATGACTACTTTGATCCTCAAGGAATGCAGGTGCAGTTTACAAACAGTGAAGTACACTGCAGTGTACTTTGAAGCGCAAGTAGCTCGTGCAGGAGAACACAAGTCCATAAGGCTAGCGTGATAGTAACATGTGTGAATGGGATCCTGAGGTTCTGGTGGCCTGAAAACTGAGTATGAGTAGCCAGTGTGATGCAGCAACAAAGAAGGCAAACGTGATCTTAGTGTGTATCAATAAATCCATAGTGAGATGCTATGAATAAGATGTGACAGCACCACTGACTGTGTTCTGTCAGAGCTGTTCTCTCAAGAGCAGTTCATGAAAGAGCTCTCTCAGTCCCACCTACCTCACCGGGTGTCTGTTGTGAGGAGGGGAAGGGAAAGGAGATTGTAAACTGCTCTGAGACTCTGAGTGAAGGGCAGGGTATAAATCCAATCTCCTCCTCCTCCTCCTCCTCCTCCTCCTCCCACCACCACTACCACGCCCACCGTATAAATCCAATCTCCTCCTCCTCCTCCTCCTCCTCCTCCTCCAAGTGAGACCTCCAAAACTGGGCACACTGTAAGCAGAGCCGGATCAGTGCAGTAAACAGTGGAACATAGTGAACATAAGAAGGAAGGAGAATGTCAATGTGGATGCACTCTCCAGAACCACCTCAGGGTGGAATTTTGTTAAAGCCGGTTGTTAATGCATTTTGAACATTGCATATGTATACATAATGGTATTAGAAGTTTGACTTTTGGTATTAAAGTAAACAAAAAGGTAAAATGCACACAGATGCTTCACCGATTGCACAGGAGAGGCTTGTGAGAACCTCCCCTGAAGCAATGACATCAACGGGTGGGACATGTGATGGACTGCAGAGTTTAAACGGGGCAGCAGGAGAAGGCAGTGCAGAGCTGTGCCAGCGAGATGATCTCAGCTCCCCACCAACCGAGCTGATCTTGGGCTGACTTCTGCAGTCCCTTTAAAGTTTAAAGGGACTGCATAAGCCTGCTGGAGAAACAGCTGAGAGGCGGGAGCAATCTGTTCCTGCTTCTCTGCTGTTTTCAGATCTACCCGAAATCCCTGAATATATATGGGATTTTCTCCCACCCTAGTTTTCCCAAGAATACCCAGATATATTTGGGAAGCTGAAATATACCAAAATACTGATAAGGTATTTTTCAGGTATATTTTGGCTTGGGTAGATCTGAATGCACATCCCTAGTTTGGGTATCTGCAGCCTTGTCATCTACTATCTATAGGCTTGAGCAAGGTCCAATAGGACAAAAACCTTTCATCCTGCTAAGACAGAGAACAACTGGTTTATGATAGGTACCGGATATGGGTCTTGCTTGAGTGCCTTATTTACAGTACAGTTGTAATCCTCACAAATGCATACATTGCCATTTGGTTTCAAGACAGGAACAACAGGGGTGGCCCAGGTTGCATGAGTCACTGCAGGGGTGGCCCAGGTTTCATGAGTCACTGGCTCTATAACTCCTTGGGCAATGAGCCAATCAAGTTCTTCATCGATCTTTGGTCTCAGGGCAAAAAGAACGTTCCGGGCCTTCAAACCAATAGGTGTTATGGTAGGGTCCATTTGCAAAGTCACTGATGAGCCCTTGTATGTCCCTAATGCCTCAGTTAATACACGTGGGAACTCAGATGCCAGTTCTTCCAGTATTACTGACAGACACTATGGACTCCTTGAACGCTGATTCTCAAGGCTGTGAACCAGTTTCTTCCCAGCAGGCTTTTACAAATCCTTTTTGTAACTAGCAAGGATAATGTCTGTCTGATGGGTCAGTAGTGAACATCTACATCACAGCTTCCAAGGATGTAAACAATATGTCCATTGTAGTCATGAAGGAAACATTTTGATCTGTGTAATTTGGGAGAGTTGTCGTGTCCTGTGATAGCTGTGAAAATGTGTTGCTGTCTACGATGGTGGATCTAGCCCCAGAATCAACTTCCATTTCACACTTCTGACCATTTATCTCTCCAGTGGCAATCATTTCTGGGAATTGCCCCTCTACAGCATGAATATTTTGAACGGAGTACAATGTTTGTAATTCTTCCTCAGGGAAACCCTCCAAATTATGGACAGTTTGAAGCCGGGTACCATTTCCCTGCTCCCTTTGTTTCCTGGGTTTAGCCCTTGACTGACAAACTCTTCCTGTGTTTTTTTGGCAAGTGCGACACTCAGCATTCCTGAGTCTGCGTTCACTTTGTTTATGTTGCCCTCCACAGCTTAAACATATAGATGTACTACTTGATGTGCCCTCCACAGCTTAAACATATAGATGCACTACTTGATTTACGCAATTCCACTGATGTAGATGTGAGCCTCTGCACTTGCTCCTCATCTGATTCCTGGGTTTGTTGGAGAATGTGGGCATCAGTGGGGTGCCTGTTACGAATTTCTCTGACATTACCCGAAGGCTTCAGCTGCTAATGCTTGTTGCTGTGCTGCAGCAAAGGTCAGATGCTGCTCAGAGAGGAGGCGCTGCTGGATGGCCTCATCCTTAACTTCACAGATGAGTCCAGAAGATCCCCAAATTCAGATTGTTCAGCAAGGTGACAGAGCTCTGCAATGTATTCTGCTGACTTCACTGGCTTGCTGATCACACTTTAAGAAACAGACCCGTTGGGCAAAACTGGGTCTTCAACAGAGCTATCAGTTCATCGTAAGTTTTTGCACTTGGTGCAGCAGGTGCCATCAGAGAACGAACCATAGCAAAAGTGTTTGCTCCACAGGCAGTCAATAAAACTGCATGCTTTTGTTCTGCCCCTTTGACCCAATTAGCCTGCAGATAGTAAGATAATCTTTCTGCATAACAGCCCCAAGAGGCAGGTTGACTTACAGCAAATTATTCTATGTGGCCCAGTGCAGCCATTCCTGCCCAAAAATAGCCCTGGTATGGAAGGTAAGGAAAAGCTAGTCTGATCTCAACTTATTTCCACAGTTTCCTGGGTGTTTTAATAGCAGGGGATCCCCATCCTCATCACACAGTTTTGTGTAGTGGAGCAAACAACAAACTCCTGATTCTGCTTGGCTGAAGGCCTCTTTAGTGACAGTGACCGTAGGGTAGCTAACTTGGCTACTGGAATAAGGAATAACAATACTTAACTAAGGCTGCGGTCACACGGAGCATTAGGCACGCTAGAGGGACAGAAGATAGGCGGATTTTCCAGGCACGATCTCACCGCCACATCTGGGAAGCGTAGAGCTCCCGTGGCGAACCCGAGGCTTCCCGCCGAAGATGCGCAAAGAGGCAGTACACAACAGATTACTTTTTGAAAATATTAGAAGGGGGGAGGGAGCCATTCCAGTTGGTAAGGGAGGAAAGGACCAGCAATAATGGATCTAAACTATGTGGTAAGGGAGGAAAGGACCCCGCAATAATGGATCTAAACTATGGGTGGGAAGAGATCAGCGGGATATTAGGGAAAACATTTTGACAGTAAATGTGGTTCAGTGCTGGAATCGATCGCCCAAGGATGTGGTGGGTTCTTCCGTCTTTAGTACTTTGAAGCAGAGGCTGGATTTATCAGGGATGCTTTAGGCTGATCCTGCATTGAGCAGGGGATTGGACTGGATGGTATGTATGCCCCTTCCGACTTTTTGAGTCTATGATATGCTGAACCAGATCAGTGTTCTAATATTCTGTTTTCATCAGTGGCCAGGGAGCAACTACTCAAAACTTACAAGCACATGTGATGTTTATAGTCAGTCTACATTTCTTGTCCCCAGAATCTTGTACTAAGTAGTATACTTACTCAATAACGTACTTACTTCTTCTTCTTCTTCTTCCTCTTCTTTTTGATTCCTACATATGGTGTATGTTAACGAAGAGAGCTGTGTTGGTAAACACACCCGTGGCAGCCTTCAGGGGAACTGGTGCCAATCACCAGCAGAACAATGGAGCTCTGGGGCTGAAATTGGCCATGAAGTGTGATATGCCATGCAAAGGAGCATGCCTTTATTTTTCCAAATGTGTTCATGTTTCCATATGCAGTTTACTAAAACACAGAGCGTCTCTGTGGAGCTGGAAACGGCTGTCATTTGGCATGAGTCTTCTACCAAACAGAGCATCAGTCTAGGAAAAGAGGAAGCCCGAGAATGAGTGTAATGCTTTGTATTTCTTCACATGGTATCATCTCCATGACAATAACAACGAACACTCGATTGCCTCCCATCAGGGGGACTTCTCAAGGCTCTTTGCGGATGTTAGAATCCCTCAAAGCGTGTTTGTCAGCTTCGTAGTGTTCTTATTTAAAAGTCTTAAGGAAACTGAAGGTAATAGCTAAAGCCGAGGGTTTGAGAAGCAAGATGAAATATGCAAGATTTCTTTACATGGAAGGGGAGATTAGTCCTTACATTCCCTTTATGAGATAGTACATATTAAAGTTACTTAAGGAAAGGCTTAAAGGCCTTCTCTATAAGTTGGTATGTTTCGGTGGTGGTGGGGCCATAGCTGAGTGATGCTTTGCATATAGAAGGTCCCCGGTTTAATATGTTATCTTCAGTTAAAAAGAGGTGATGTGAAAGACCTTCACCTGAGGCCCTGGAGAGCTCCTGCCAGTCAGAGTAGACAATACTGACCTTGATAGACCAAGGAGCTGACTTAATTTAAGGCAGGTTCATGTGTGTTCATATGATGCAAGATGAAATTTTCTCATGGAGTGCCTTGAAATAAGGGATTTGCCATGTTAAAAAATGAGATTCCTTGAGCGGAATCTACCATCTCAAAGAGTGAACAGTGAGATTAGGTCTGAGAAAATCAAGTAGTAATACAAGTAGCAAGTGGCTGCATAGCTTCACCTCAAGAACTTGTTCTGCTCTTTACTTATATATTCATGGGAATTAGAGTTGCTGTCTTGAGATAGTGTGGGGAGCCTTCCTTCTGCCAAGAAAAAGCTGCCTATTTGATAGGTACTTTCTAATGGACTGTTCGTTATAATGTCTAAAAATACTCATCATTTTTCTACGAAATGACCCCTGATGCAAGATGAAATGTTCTCATGGAGTGCCTTGAAATAAGGAATTTGCCATGTTAAGAAATGCGATTCCTTGAGAGGAATCTACCATCTCAAAGAGTGAACAGTGAGATTAGGTCTGAGAAAATCAAGTAGTAATACAAGTAGCAAGTGGCTGCATAGCTTCACCTCAAGAACTTGTTCTGCTCTTTACTTATATATTCATGGGAATTAGAGTTGCTGTCTTGAGATAGTGTGGGGAGCCTTCCTTCTGCCAAGAAAAAGCTGCCTATTTGATAGGTACTTTCTAATGGACTGTTCGTTATAATGTCTAAAAATACTCATCACATGGCTTGGAGGAACCACATTGAGAGTCTCCACACTCCAGCTTTATGGTTCTTACAGCTGTAGAACTGGGCTTGTGGTTGTACCAATCTACTATACAGTATTTATACATGCAGTGTCCTGTGGCCAGGACAGGGTGATGATGAGGGTTTCTAGTTTATGGGATGAACACATAAGATAAAGCTGGGGATAGCCTTGCAGATACAGAGCTGGACCATAAAGTGAGAGCTTTGGGAGTGGTGGCATGGGAGTGCTGGCTTTGTATGTGCAGTGACATCACTTCCGGGAAAACTGAAAGTTGCTCTAAGAATCGATGAGAACTCTATGATAAAACCATAGATTTTCTGGCAGTTCCTAGAGTGATTATGATGCTGGTGCTTTTTAGACCAATGAAGGTTGCTGGTGGAAGGTCTCCTGCCACAGTAGGAGGCCTGGCAACCCTAACCATGGGTATGATACCCTAAAAGGCAACAATACAGCTAATTTAATTCCAGTTGGGCCACTGGGATGCTAGATGAAGTATAAACAGGCAAAACTGCTACTGGGTTGACCAAACATGAGAAAATCCCATGAATTTATAGGAAACTGGAAATCAGTTCAGGAAGATAGTTAGTGCAGCACAATTTTCCATGACCAGTAGTCATGTAGATAATCTTACTAGGACTTGTGGGACCTGCGTTCAAATCCCCATTCAACCACAAAGCTCACTGAGTGGCCTTTGGCTAGTCATTTCCTTTCAGCCTAACCTTGCCTCATTTTGTTGTTGTGAGGATAAAATGAAGGCGAACCTAGCATACTGTACTCAGCTCCAAGAAGAAACAGAAAGATGAAAAACTTCATGGACAGAGAGATATCACCTCAGAGGGCAGGTTGGGGATTGTTTCTGTTGTGAATGAACTTCCAAATAACTATCTTGCTGAACATGGAAAGCTTTTGCATTAGGGTAAAGGCACATGGTAGATTACACCACTTGAACCAGAACCATTTAAATTGCCTTGGCGTCAGAAAGAACAGAAAGACATGTGACATAAAGGGCGAACAATGTCTAGGGAACCCATCACCCCTGGTTCTTGGACCACTCTTGAACTTTTGAAAGAGCTGCTGGGAGTAAACCACCAAACACTGATTCTCTTTTATTTTGGTTGCAATGCTTCCCTTGAAGTCAGATCCATTTGTCGGTGGAACTGTTAATACTGTTTGGCTCTCATGGCTAAGCAAATAAATATGATGGTCACTGGAAAGGTGCCTTCTTGTTCGCTGCTGTAGCAATTGCTCTGACTGTGTGTGATTTAAGATTGATGTGAATGAACCCTGCCACCTCTCTCTTTTTTAAAATCTGTTTCTTTGGCAGGCAATGCTGACTTTTTAAACACAATATATTGTACCACACCTAGTATGTTTAGAGCATTTATCTCCCAAGTGACCAGACATTAGAAAAGAAAGAAGAATGAAGCCGCTTGTACTTTATCAGGGAAGGGGGTGTAATGAAGAGGCATTCTCTTGACCCTTAAGCGGTTATGGATCCCAGATCCATTTAGGAGGTCTTTGTATATAATCTGTCCAGCCCCCAGTTTATGCTTCCAGTTGCCCCCTCCTCCAGAGAAATATATTCAGGGTTCAGTTCTAAACAGTAATGTTTGGGAAAAGCACAATCTAAAACAGACAAATCTGTATGTGTTTAGGTTTTGCTTTCTTTCCACTTTTAAATATTAAAAATTGACTCCAGCTGTGGGGTAAAGTAACGCCCAGCCTATAAAGACATTGACAAATAAATCACAGTGCAATTTGCTGCGCATTTTTGTGAGGTCTAAACACCAGTTCTTGAAGGGAATTTTCCATTATTACATCTTGGGAAGAGGTCTTTGCCACCAACAACTCATCTGACTTTTGTACTTTATAAAAGAAAAAGAAAAGCCAGTGCATTCCTGTGGGGCCAGGTCCTGCCATGACTTCTCTGACAGGAAAAAAAAAACTGAGTTGTAAACCAAAGATTGGTCTTTTGTCATGCAGATAATGAAGAGTCCTGTCCTGTGGCACTGAAAGTCTACCTATAGAAGGACATAAGAAGAGCCCTACTGGATCAGACCAAGGATCCACATAGTCAAGCATCCTGTCTCACTGGTGGTGACGAACCACTTACTCTGTAGAGCCAACAACAGGGCATGGAGGTCAAAGCCTTCCCTTAATATTGCCTCCTGGCACTGCTAATCAGAGATTTACTGCCACTGAACCTGGAAGTTCCCTTTAGTTACCAATGCTATTCGCTCCTGATAGACTCATCCTCCGTGAATCTGCCTATGGCCATCACTACAGCCTCTGGTAGCAAATTCCACATATTAATCATTCACTGAGTAAAGAGCTATTTCCTTTTTTCTGTCCTGAATCTATTGCTTCATGGGATGCCTTAGCATTTTGGGAGAGGGAGAAAAAGTTTTCTGTGTACTGTCACTAGTAAAGGTTTCCCTTGCTTGAAAGCCAGTCGAATCCGACTCTAGGGTTGCGGTGCTCATCTCCGTTTCCAAGCCGAAGAGCCAGCACTGTTCGAAGACGTTTCCATGGTCATGTGGCCAGCATGACTAGATGCCGAGGCGCACGGAATGCTGTTACCTTCCCACCGAAGTGGTACCTATTTATCTACTTGCAGTTTCTTGCTTTCGAACTGCTAGGTTGGCAGGAGCTGGAACCTGAGACAGGAGCTCACTCTGTCATGCGGCACTCGGGTCTCGAACTGCTGAACTACTGACCTTCCAGCCTGCAGTCCAGCATCTTAACCACTGAGCCACCACAGCTCCTTGTACTGTCACTACCTGTGCATAATTTATAAACCGCTATCAATGACCCTTAATCGTATCTTTTCTAAACTGAACAGTCCCAGACTCTTCAGCCTTTCCTCATAGGGAATGCGCTCCAACCCCTTAATTATCTTGGATAGCCTCTTCTGTACTTTTTTCAGCTCTGCAATGTCCTTTTTGTAGGATTGCCAGGACCCCCTGGCCACGGGTGCGAGTGGGGTGGGGGTAGGGTCGCCAGATCCAAGTTTGGAAACTCCTGGAGATTTGGAGATGGAGCCTGGGGAGGACAGGTCTCTTAGTGGGGTACAATGCCATAGAGTCTGCTCTCCAAAGCATCCAAGCTGTAATTCTGGGGGATCCCCAGGTCCCACCTGGAGGCTGGCATCCCTACCTTTTTGAGATACAGTGGCCAGAACTTCCCTTGGCAGAAGTCATGTAGATTTACCATCAGTAGGCTTTGTTCCTCTGTGTGCCTAGGCTAATAACTCTATCTTTGATTACAGTTTCAACTAATTTGCCTGCGACAGACATCAGACTAACGGGCCTATAATTTCCTGGTTCCCCTCTGGACCCCTTAAAAAAAATAAAATCAGTGTAACATTAGTTGCTCTCCAGTCCTCTAGTCCAGTGGCTGATTTTAGTGACAAGTTGCATATATTGGTTAGTAGATCACTAAGTATACATTTAAATTCCTTAAGAACCACCAGTTGTTTGATTTTTTTTTTAATTTCCCCAATTGTTTAAAACTAATTTGACTCATTTTTTCAGACTCCCTTCCTGACAATAATTGTTCTGGCCTGGGAACATGCCCCATACTTTCTATAGTAAACACAGGTACAAAGAATTCATTGAGCATTTCTTCAATCTTCCCATTTTCCTTTAGCAATCCATTTATTCCTTGGGTATCCTAAAGCCCAACTACTTCTATTGTGGCAGAAGATTTCATGGGGCTTTAGGTATATGATTCCAAAAATCTATTATGTTTTCTTCAGGATGCCAGTAAGGGTTTGGACCTCCACAGACATCAAGGTTTCGTGTCCTTTCATAAGAACAAGGAGATATGGCTTATATGAACCACAGGGATTTGGGGGAGAGGGGGCTTTTAATGAGATGAGACTAATAATTTGAAAGAAAAATCCTGTGAGATTCTTTATTTCTCCAAATGTAATTATCACCATTTCTGTGAAAGAGCTCGCTGTTTCTTGGTCTTTGATTCTGAAGAAGAATCAGTTGGGTAGGATGTGTCAATCTATTGTAGCAAAATCAAACTGGAGTCTTGTGGCATCGTAATAACACCGTCTCTGCTTGTGACCTCCTCCCAGTCATTGGTCCTGCCACAAAACCTATGCAACCTGAAATTCAACACCAGTTGCTTAGTAGCATGGCCAGTCAGCACCAGTTCCCATAGGATATGGGTTGATCTCTGTAGAACCTTCTAGGCTCATCTGCCCTTGACCTCTGGCTAGCCTAAGAAGGGGTGAATGATAAAGGGGTTGGAACACTTTCCCTATGAGGAAAGGTTAAGGCGCTTAGGGCTCTTTAGCTTGGAGAAACGACGACTGAGGGGTGACATGATTGAGGTTTATAAGATTATGCATGGGAAAGAGCAGGTAGAGAAAGAGGTACTTTTCTCCCTTTCTCACAATACAAGAACCCGTGGGCACTCCATGAAATTGCTGAGCGGTCGGGTTAGAACAGATAAAAGGAAGTACTTCTTCACCCAAAGAGGGATTAACACTTGGAATTCACTGCCACAGGAAGTGGTGGCGGCTACAAGCATGGACGGCTTCAAAAGGGAATTAGATAAGCATATGGAGCAGAGGTCCATCAGTGGCTATTAGCCACAAGGTATAGAGTCATTGGTCCTGCCACAAAACCTATGCAACCTGAAATTCAACACCAGTTGCTTAGTAGCATGGCCAGTCAGCACCAGTTCCCATAGGATATGGGTTGATCTCTGTAGAACCTTCTAGTCTCATCTGCCCTTGACCTCTGGGTAGCCTAAGAAGGGGTGAATGAGGTTGAATGGGGCATGTGAACCATGACTCTACCTTCCTGGTTGATAAGCCACAAATAGAACAGCACCATTCTGTGCTAGCTTGAAGCTTTCAAAGTACCTTCAAAGACAGTTCAAAGAAGAGGACATTACAGTAGTTAAGTGAACAGACTTATGAGCTCATTGAGGGCCGCTCTAGTCTCTTTGTTCTCCTAGCTTTCTTGCATATCCTTTGGCAAAGACCATCATACTTGTGTTTTGAACAGCATTTAGTACACTGGTGCTCCTAAATAAATGTTAGTAGCAGTAGATATCGTAGAGATTGTTTTAATCAACAAAACATTTAGGAAATGGAACCAGTTACTGAAGAAGATGTTGAGCTTCCTCCTTTCAGGATAGGGTAAATAGCCTTTAATTTGGGCCAGCTTGGCAATTATGCTAGGCATGAGATAACATATGCTTAAAAAAAATTAGTTAAACTCTTGCAAGGTCTGCAAAAATATGGCTCTTTCTGCTAGTCATTAGGATAGGCCTTCTCTTTTCATTATGGAAAGCAACTGTAGTTTCGGAATTCATTCTCAATAACAAATAAAGGCAGCAGCATCTGTCAACACCAGCATTAAACCATCCGCATACTCTGAGTTAGTAGACTTTTTGTCCTCAGTGTTTCCCTATGACCCTAATTACTGGGAGGGGGGGGGATTGAACTGCTGGAGATGCTTGCCTTTGCTCTCCAGACATACTGGAAATTGTTGGCTGCACCATTGTTACCCTGCAATAACTAAGCCTATTATAATAGAAAATATTTATGAGATTCTTTTAAAAACACAAATGGCAGAACACTCCCAATGAGTTTTGGTGAGAAGCTTCCAAGTACCAGCTCGGTCTGCGCTGGGGAACCTCTGTGCAATGCTCAAACATTAATTCTGTTTTAAAAACGATTCTCTGATGACAGATTTATGTTCTGTGGATGGGCTTTAAACCCACACAGGAGATACATAAATGGGTACTGTACATTTCCGTCTTATTCTAACCACCTGCACTGGGATGAGGGGCCCCAGGACCTGATTCCAAAACACCCTGCCCCATAAGATTTTGAATCCTCTTTCTATTCTGAAAATGGGAGCAGACGATGTTCTGCCAGGCACGAGATGAAAGAGGGCTGAAGAGGGTGCAGAACTGTAGTATTCTATTGCTTTGCTGCTGAAGAGGAGGAGCCGCCAACTGTCTCTGGAATCAATAGCTCTCCCCTTGTTGTTGTTCAGTCGCACAGTCGAGTCCGACTCTTCGCGACCCCATGGACCAGCTCCCGCCAGGCCCTCCTGTCTTCCGCCGTCCTCTGATGTTGGTTCAATTTCATGTTCGTTGCATCGATGACACTGTCTAACCATCTCATCCTTTACCGTCCCTGTCTTCTTTGACCTCTCCCCTTAGTGCTAAGCAAAATCATCTCCTGTGTCTAGGATGCAACCTAGGATTAGGGCAGTGTTGGTCTACCGGCTCAGTACTGTCTACTCTGTCTGCCTACACGTCTCTGGGAAAGATGAGTCTTTCTCTGCATTTGAGATCCTTTAACTAGAGGGATTGAACATTTAACCCAGGGGTGTCGAACTCATTTGTTATGAGGGCCAGATTTGACATAAATGAAACCTTGTTGGGCCGGGCCATGTCTGTCATGAAATGTAATGCCAGGTAGTGGAGACATAAACTTTATAAAGGACACAAACACAAAGGGTTTTTTAAACTTGAAATAAAAACGTGCTTAAAACATTAGCACTTTTGCAATATTTTGTTTATTTAACAGTGTCTGATAACTGACACTTATTGCTCTGAATTATTGCATCAAAATGTCTGCGCTGTTGCAATCTTGAGTATGCCGTTCAGGTGTGTATCTGTAAGCTGCAAACCGATGATGACGCAGCAGCAGCAGAACTGGAAGAAGAAGCAAGACAGCCAGTTCCACTGCAAGCCTGATAGAAGCCCTCCGGAGGCCTGATCCGGCCCCTGGGCTGCATGTTTGACACCCCTGCTTTAACCTTTTGCAACCAAGGCATCTACTCTACCACTTTTGTAGGCTAATGCAGGTGAGGAAAGAACACAAGGCAGGATTCTTAACATTAGGTTTTATTCTTCTGTCCCGCTTATAGCCCCTATTCTACTTTCTCCTCCCTCTTTCTTTCTCCTTTGCACTCTGTTTTTCCTGTCAGTATAGAGGGGCCTAGTCTGCCCAGCAACAATGGGACACACTTCTAAACTTTGACAATGAAATAACTTGCAAAACAGCTATTAAAACACAAGAACCACTGAGCCACAGTCTCCTCCTGTTATGGAGTGGCTGGCCTAAGGCTTTTTATAGTGGTGAGCTTTTTATAGAGGCGCGGTAGGCAGATTAAGGCTCACTGGTGCCCTAAGCACTGACCAATCTTGGTGCCCCCAATCTTGATGTCATAGCCTATGGCACTGTACCTCGCCAACAAAAAATAGAAGATAACCCCAGGGTGCCCCATGATCAATGTGCACTAGTTTTATCAAAAAATTTTTACAAATATTCATTCGGGTTTTTTTCTTCTTTTCACCCTTTTCCCAACTTTGTGGTGCCCCCTTTGGCCCTGGTGCCCTAAGCACGTGCTTAGTCTGCTTAATGGTTAATCTTCCCCTGCGTGGTACTCTCCAGTCTACTCTACCTGTTGTGGCCAATTGTGGTCAGGAATCAATTCCGTTCTCTGGGGATTCCATCCTGGGCAGACTGGAGACCAAAGTACAAGCATTTCCACATGACGATTGCCATATGAATAAGCCCTAAGGAAACATTTTGTTCAAAAAGGTTTTGCTTCCACTGGGAAGTTGTTAGTACCCACGCAGCTTCGTCATGACCAGATTTTATTTATTTAGATAGTCATACATCACTTCTCTCCCTTTTGGAGAGCCAAAGCAACTCACAACGTCATTTTCTTCTCTTCCATTTTATTCCCACAGCACCGACAACCCTGTGAGGTCGATTTGGCTGAGAGAGAGAGTGACCTTCTGTATCCAAGGGTGAAGACAGAATTTATTTAGGGAGAAGAATCCAGCAGCAACTATTGGCCTATGACTCAGAAGGATAATGTCCTATGATTTCAGACCACTGTGGAGCCACACAATTCAGTCTCAATTTATTTCTGGACCGGCATAACCATTTGGTGTCAGATTCTCTCCAGAACTGTTTCTTGAAAAACAAGGAAAGAAAATGAGAGGAGACAAGCCCTTTCCTCTGGTACCAGCGCTGGCAACCTTGAGCAACGATCAAAACAAGAAAGGCTTGGTCTCCAGGTTTTCTTTGTACAGCCGTGGGATCAAATGGGCAGCCGTGATTTCTCACTGAGGATAAAAGAAAGCAAATGCGGTGCAGACTGCTCCAGTCTTGACTGTTTAAAATTCAGGCCTTATTATGTAGCAAGGAATCATCTGGTCCGTACCATCTGGCAGCTGTGAAGAAAAAAATAAAAGTGCACATAGAAGCCCTGTCAGTTTACAGTTGAAACAGGGCTCTTATGTATGATAAAAAGTTAAGTAACAAGAGATCTTTTTTAGATGTGCTGTACATAAGGTTCATTATATCGAATACATATCAAGGGGGGGCCACGGTTGCTCCTTTGCCCCAATTAACATCCCCCATGAAGAGAAGCTAAAGCAACTGAAGCTTTTGCAGTTAGAAAGAAGCAGAGAACAGATACCAGGTTGTTTCCACACACTAAAACTCAAAGCTGTCCTTTAGATGGGTTTGTAAAGCAACTGTAAAAACTTGTATAGGCCAGACCCTGGATTGGCATTGCAAATGCCTCTCTTCTGCAGGGAACAATCAGGTTGACAAACATTTCTAAGGTAGCACTTCTTCGCATGGCACCCAGTTAATCTGTGGAACTCACTGCCATGGTATGTAATGATAGCTTTTTTTTTTTTAAAGAAGAGGGATTAGAACAGGGGTAGACAACCCCTGGATGTATATGCTGACAGCAGCACACCTGACCTTTCTTGCACAGTGGAAATTGTTTTGGGGTGCTGCTGAGGAAAATAAAGTTTGCATGCAGCAAGTTGTCAGGTCCCCCCGGCCACTGCTGGAGGATGGCGGGTAGGTTGTAAGGGAAGGCAGTTGTAAGCCACTTTGAGACTCCTTAAGGTACAGAAAAGCGGGGTATTAAAAACAACTCTTCTTCTTAACCAGAACACCCAATGTGCAGAGGTACTGGGGGTGGTGGTGGCATAAACTGTAGGGCATTTATCTTCATGCCCTGCTTGTCAGCTTCTGGAAACATCTGGGCTGCACACTCTCAAAGGTAAAGAGATGCACTCGATGGATTTTGGTCTGATTCAGCAAGGAAGGGGTTTTTTTTACATTTTTATCACAGCAACAATATACAAAACTGGCAGAGCAATGTGCTTGTGTGTGCACATTTTTTCACACCGCTGTAATGCAGGATCACCTTTGCTTCTCATATCCCCCTAAACACGTACATATTTTATAAGGTGAGCAGCAAAGGATTTAAGGAGAAGATAAAAGTAACTGGGAACTTGGAAAGCGGCTCAGAAACATGGCTCTGGAACAGCAAAGCACATGTGCCGTTCCACTCAAATCCAAAGTTCCATCAGATGCCATTGATCAGACTAAAAATGATGAGACAGAGAGGAATGTGCTCAGCTTACTAGGTGAGGTCAAGACCAGCAAAGTCCTGCTTTAAATAGAAAAACAGATAAATAGACACAGAGTCAAATATGGTACAATCTCACTTACCCAGACAGCCAAAAGTTTAAGATAAGCAGATAGCTGAATAAATTGCACTGTCCCCCTTGCATGCTGAAGGCATCTCCTGTAAAAAGGATCAGCTAATATGTGACTGTCCTCACCCAGAGCCAGGACCTTTTCAGCTCTCTCTGCCTACTAACATCATGGCCCTGTGGGATCTATTACGATTCCGCAAGGCCTGCAAGGCAGTGATGTTCCGCCAATCATACAGTTGAAGACAGCAACGGTTTTTAACAGTTTTAATGGCAAATAGTATTAACAACTACCTGCCTTGCAAACTGATTCCACTCCCCTCCCTCCATTGTTAATGTTTAATTAAAAATCAGGGGGATAGAACTGTATTATGGTGCCATGTTGGGGTCGGGGTTAAATTTAATTAGATCTGTATTTTAGATGATTTATTTTTATTTATATGTTTTTATAGTTGTGAACCACCCTGAGCCTGCTTATGGGGAGGGCAGTATGAAAGTCACATACATACATACATACATACCTGTATTGGAGATCCTGGACATCCGCTACCAGTCAGAGTAGACAATACAGACCTTGGTAGACTAAAGGTCTGACTCAGTATAAGGTATCTTTATGTGTTCATGTGCATTCTCAGTTGGGAAGACAGCCTCCCTGTACAGCTGTCTATCTGGTGAAGGTGCCATGAGGAGACAGCAGTGCTTCTCAGCAAACTGTGGTTTGTGAATTTAGACACTACACCAAATTATTACAAGCTGTGATTAACAAACTGACTACAACCGCTCGTTTGAAATCGCATTACAACTAACTGGGATTTGACATAAATCATGATTTATCTGAAGGTCATCTGAGAATGTGTTCGTGACCCAACCAAGCACCATTTCTCTGGGTTTGGTACAAACTAGCAACATGGGCTTCTCCATGCACCCATTCCCATTCTGTTGTGTATGAAATAGAATGTATTAATGTATTGAGCTTGAGTCTGACCAAGGTATTGTAACCCGACCTATCAGAACAAGGGAAGTTCTGGAGGGAAGCAAAGTGATTGGTCTTTATGTACAGTTTCTGATTGGATCTTATCTGACATGTGGGCGTGGCTTGCCAAGCCCGGACTGTTTAAAAAGGAGCCTGTTGCTCCATTGTTAGCCGAATTGCTTTATCTACAGCGATTGACAAATTTGAATCTGGGTGCTTGCCAACTATACCAAGGTCCTGTTCCCACCTACGGGTTACCAGAGAAAGGAGTATGAGGCTGGTGTGGTTAAAATAAATGTCTTTTACTTAAAGAATATAAATCACATACAAACAATACTGATGCGCTCACACATTCAATCAAGTTCCTTAGAAATACAGTATTAAAATGAGCACTTTTGCATTAGTAGGTAGGGTGATAATGGGTGATACTTATCTGTCCTGAAGCTTGTTCGTTCCAATGAAGAATGGATGGGAAGAAAATAGAAATCTAGGGGAGTTTAACACACAGCTAGAACCAGCCAGCACGTGTGGGTCTCTTGACTGCAGATCAAGAGATCGAAGTGGAGGCAAGGGTTTGGGTATAGCAAGCTAGACATAAGAGGAGTATAAAGCAGACAGGGGTTGTTGTGGGGGATGCTAGCTAGCCAGGGCCAGTTTAATGGTCCTTACCTTTTATAGGCGGTCTTTTGGGTGGGTGACAACTGTGCCAACCTCGTTACCCACCTACCTATTAGTCCGTCCCATAAACAATCCCATTGGTTGTGTGTAGTGAGGGGTGGCTACCTAGAGGGTTGGACAATATTGTAACCTAAGACCTAACTCCAAGGATGGCATCTGGGCAAGTGTGAAAACTTGGCGTCAAGATGCTCCCTTGAAGTGCAGATGAAGCTTGGCCATTCCCTGGTCATCAAAGGTCCATCTGGCAGGAAATGCCAATGTAAAATAAAGCAGACATGTGGCATACGTGACTGTCAACAATTCAGTAATGGGGACTGCTTCTTCTCAAGTTGTTGTTTTGCTGACAATAATGGAGATGTGTGCTTCCTCACCAGGCTGGCAGCTGTATAACTGAAACCTCATTCATGTGTAAGGCTTATGCAGGCACCTTCTATGTGTAGCATCACAACAGGTGATTTGTACAGCTTTCTGAGCCTATGTGTGTGCGCGCACAGTCCATAGTGTGTGTAACAGCAAATATAGTTCATAAAGCAAAATATCAATCTCATTCCTTAACACCATTGTTTGTCTCGTTCTGGTTCCTCTGACTTCGTGTTCAATAAAGCTGCTATCACTGTTCACCTGCTGCCTCGAGTCTCGTATCTAACACATTCCATACATGAAATTGCATGTTATGGAAGAAAAAATGTATATGATATGTAGACACCACCACAGAAATGGCTTTCAGCCTGGGCCTCAGTAAATATTCATCCATCCATCCATGGACAGGCCCTGAGTGCATTACTAGGTGAAGGAATAACAATAGAAAAGTGTATGGGGTGATCCAGATTTGGAGAGGGGCTGTTCTACTGCAGGAGAGCTGTTTTGGGTTTCAGTAAGTGGGACAAAGAAATATTTATAAGTGTGGTTCCAACAAGTCTATAGTCCTGCTCTTGGACATATATGAGATTAAACTGCAAACAAAAAAGCAGTGTAGTTTCAAGAACCTTTTGCTGTGATGGTGTTCTTTTAAAAATACCTCAGAATAATGAATGTAATGCTGCCTTGACCTGGATAGCCCAGGCAAGCCCAATCTCATCAGATCTTGGAAGCTAAGCAGGGCCAACCCTGGCAAGTACTTGGAAAGGTGACCTCCAAGGAATACCAGGGCCAGGACGCCGAGGCAGATAATATCAAGTCACCTCTTTGACAATGTCCTAGCCTCACTAGGGGTCGCCAGAGGTCACCATGACTTCCAGGCTTGCAAGCACACAAACACACCCATGCACACACACACACAAACACATACACACACAAAAAGGAAAAATAATGAATTTAATGTTGTTAGCACAGGATGAAGAAGCTTTTCTCTTTTGCCTGCAGAATGCATAACTAGAAGATGGACCCATTTACATGTAGGAAAAAACTCTGAGTCCAGTGGCACCTTTAAGACCAACAAAGTTTAATTCTGTGTATAAGCGTTCACATTGTTAGCAATAGTCACTCGGGTACGAACAAGACATTCCAGTCAAAGATTAGCTGCCCCTAAGTTAAAGTCTGTTAAGTTAAAAAAAAAAGTATAACTCAATATCGTCACAATATGGGATTCCCCACCCATCCCAGCAGCATCCAATGAAGTGGTGCATGTGTTTGTGTGTAAAACCTGTCTAAGTACTCACTGCAGTGGAGAAAGGAGCAGGAAATCCCGGACTGCAGCTTATAATGTTGGTCTTACAGCCAAACCAGATGAGATGCTGGAAATTTACAGTGGGATCTCCCATATTTTTACTAGTAACAGCATCCACAAGGGCATCACAAGAGACCGAAGCTATGGCACGGTGAAAGGGGAGGTTTAACCCCTCTCCCATGACATTTTCCAAACCTGAAGAGCTTCCTGTAGTTTCTTTTTATCCATTTGTGGAATACAAAGAGGTTGGAACTATGGGAGATGTTTGGGGTTGGAGCAACGTTATATGGGAGTGAGGGGGCTGAAGCCCCCTCCAATGGCACAGCAGACTGATGTGAAATGAGGTTCCTATAGCTGCTGTTTATCAGCTAAAGCGTCTTGGAGATCTCCCAGCACCCTGTCTAGTTTGGCCTGGCCTGTAGATCCATTGACCTGGCTGGTGAGAGAGACGTTCCAGGCAGAATAATAACCTGGTGTTTAAAGGATGGGGGGATGCCCCCACCATCCCTAGCTAAAACGTATGCCACCCACAGTATTAACCTCACATTAAAAAAAATCAGAGATAGTACTGACAACTCTAAGGGACATCAGGAGAAATAGCAAAAAATATGGGGCTGAGAGAGGGAAAGGGAAGCAAGAGAAAGGAGCTTTCAGAAAAGGAAAAAATTCTTCCTTTCACTGGCAATATTTTTACATAAAGCTGACTTCCAATGTTACATGTACCTTATGTTAAAAACAGTTCTTCATAGGAAAAAGTGTAGCTTGTTTGTTTAACTGTGTGCACTCATCGTAGGAAGCCACGGCCAACTGTGGTCTGATTTTTGTTGCGATATAAAATCGCTTCTCCTCATTTGATTTGGGGCAATCACTCCACAGAAGAAAGGGGGAAGAAAGGGTGAATTCCCAAGTCCTCTGGAGCAGTCACTACACACTTTAGCAAATACATTCAGGGATGATAAAATCAGCCCTTGGAAGGTTCTCTGTTATCTCTATCCATAAAGTGACTTAAAACTATTCATTTAATAAAGTGTAAGCCATTGAACTAAAATTGCCAAATGGTTATAGAAGCAAAGCTTTTAAAATCACAAAAGCCGGGGGGGGGGGGGGGGAAAAAAAAAGGGAGTGTCTTGTTTTCAAGAGGGCGGATTCATGGAAGCTAGCTCCAATTTTCATTAAAATATAAATGTAGTGCATCCAAGAATAATACACCGTAACCTAAAACGTGGAGCAAAATCCTTCCTGCCTTTGCGTGGCTGTGATTAAGCCACGCTGTAGGTTTTTAATGATGCTTTTCTGTCCCTGTGTTCGCCTTGCTGCTTCTGACTTAAACCACTCTCTCTTTTCAATTTGCTGTTTAGCGTTTTCTTTGCGGTTAGTGTCATGCACAATCTCATCAAGCAGAATCTCATCAAAAGCCACTTCAAAGACTATTTCCTTTTTTTTTACAATTGTAACATCATCTCTCATGCTTCGGCAGCATGAGCATGCACTGGAAAACATCTACATATGGGGTGGTGGTGGAGGAAAACAATGCAGCGCGGAGGGAGTCCTTAAAAGGCATTGAAACCAAACCAAACATCCATGATTGCAAATGCTTTCAAGGCCTGGGAGTGGTGTACCAGATTCCAGGGGAGCAAGCAGCTATAGCTGTAATGCTCAGCACAGCAGACCCCATTGTTTAAAACACCAGCATTTGCTCTGTCCTCCGAAACAAAAGCAGAGTCTTCTGGCACCTTAAAGAGTAACGGATTGATTACAGCATGAATTTCCATGGGTTAGGTACCTCTCGGTCAGAACATCTGAGCACTTGCGATAGGAATGTCAATCGTATAATATTTTTTGTTAAAACCATGATTTAAGCTATAGGAAACATGGGCTTGGCCCAGCAAAATTTAAACATTTTAAATCCCATGTATTCCTACTGGAGAGAATTAAGTGCATGATTAACTCTTACATCGAAATCAGTAGGATGTACATCATGACCATACGCGCATATTACCCTTGGAAGTTCCACTGAGTTCAGTGGAACTTATTCCTTAAAAAGGTTGGCAGCTCTGCATGGGCCGATGCCTGGGGAGACTTTGCAGCTGGTGCGGGGGGGGGGAGCTTCAGGGGATGTGGCATCACAGTCTCCATGACTATAGAGAATGGGGACATCACAGAGGGTGTGATGTCACTTCCAGGTGGAGTTTTGGAGAATGTCACATCATGGGCTCTTTTTGTAGCAGGAACTCCTTTCTGACTCACTTCAAAGACAACAACTGGGCACCACCATGACCTATTCTAGGTTTGTACGCACATGGTTTCCATGGCTGCAGTCAGGGCTATTTTTGGACAGGAACGCACAGGAATGGAGTTCCGGCTGGCTCCTGAGCTGGCCATGCCCAGCAGGAACTCATTAGCATAATAGGCCACAGCTAACAGCAGAAACTCATTCGGATTGGCCTAACATGCAAAGAAGTTCCTGCTACAAAAAAAGCCCAGAGTTTTGACAGCAAAGTAAACAGAATAAGAAGCAAAAGGTGGGTGTGGCTGGATGACCACACTTCTGGCAACATGGGGGTGTGGCCTAATATGCTAATGATCTGTGCTGTCAGGGGTGTGGTCTAAGAGGCTAATGAGTTTCTGCTGTTGGGTGTGGCCTGTTATGCTAATGAGTTCCTGCTGGGCTTTTTCTACAGAAAAAGCCCTGGCTGCAGTACATGACAGAAGCTGAACTTCTTCCCACTAACATTACTTATTCTTCCTTGCTTTTCCTCTAGCTTTCTACTGTACACACTGAGTTACATATAAAAATATTTTACATCTAAGATCCAGACCTAATCCAGTACTCACACTTGCCTTACTGACAGAGGTAGCATAATTACCAGCACTTCTTACCCTTTCTAATTGGTTGATAAATGTTCAAAAAATGTTAAAATAGTTTTTACTGCTACATAATAAGCTTTTGATGCGACTTGATCCTTATCTCTTGTTGTTGCTTGTTTAATGCTTTTGATGTTCAGTTTTGTTAATGATGATTTAAAAACAAATAAAAAATATATTTTTAAAAAAACTCCTTTGCATATTAGGCGACACACCCCTAATGTAGCCAGTCCTCCCAAGAGCTTACAGTAGCCCCTGTAAGAAGAGCTCTGTAAGCTCTTGGAGGATTGGCTACATTAGGGGGGTGTGTCGCCTGATATGCAGAGGAGTTCCTGCTACAAAAAGAGCCCATGCCCTAGGAATCCCCACAACATAAAGATCAGGGAAATTCCTACCCCATCATCACTACCACCCCTTTTTTCCTTCCCATACATCAGATCACTGATGCCCGGGGATTAGGGCTGAGGGTAGGGATCTGGCCGCCATGGATGGGCAAATGGCAAGCCAGCTCCTAAGCAACTATGCATAGACCAGATCCTACAAAGAGCTTGTTTTAGGCACAGGGGCCTATTGCACTGTCTGTTCTGGGCTCGCAGTGGTGCAACAGCCTGATTCTAGCCCCATGACTTTGCAGTAATCAATGCTGCAGAAACTCCGCTCATCTTTACTGTATGGTCATACTGCTGGCAAGAGGTAGGGACCAGTGTTCCCTCTAAGCTGAAGATCCTACAAAGAACTTGTTTTAGGCACAGGGGTATATTGCACTGTCTGTTCTGAGCTCGCAGTGGTGCAACAGCCTGATTCTAGCCCCATGACTTTGCGGTAATCAATGCTGCAGAAACTCCGCTCATCTTTACTGTATGGTCATACTGCTGGTAAGAGACAGGGACTGCTGCTTGATTCCTTTCTCTTTCATAGGATTAATCATCCTCCATCTGAGGAGGCCAGTTCAGCCTTGCAAAGACTCAGGGGGTGCTCAGGGGTCTCCAGGAGGATGTCCTCCTAAGCAGGCCCGAGCAGGGTGGCTCTCCCTCGCTTGCAAACCATCAAAAAATGCTAGGTGCAACTGAAGAAGCTCCTACTTGTGCAGTTGTTGAGACTCAATAGGACTGGGCTTCCCAAAGACCAGACTTCAGATAAACAAGAATATATGAAATGTGTTCATACTTTGCATATCCAGCCGTCATTCTTTCCATCATGTCTTTCCCAACAACCAAGGTCACATATTAAAAAGCAGCTAACATCATCCCCACACTACTGTGGGAAGGTTTATGAGCCCTTGAAGCCAGAGGCAATCATCCTGAAGGTCCCACGATTCGAAGCATAGCCTTTGGGGTGGTCAAAACGAACCCCTCCCCCTCTTTTTAACCAGTGGAAAAACCTGGTTGGATTCAACCCTATATCTGTCCATGTATCCAAGGGTTCATTGGGACCCAAGAAGAATTCTGACAGGAGAAGAGTTTCTCATGCAAACCAATGACCAGAGACCAAGATTCATCAGCAAACGAGAGAAAGGATACAACAGACTAAGGTCGAATCTGCATTTGTCTTTCCCACCGGTGTCCCAGCCTTCTGACTCCGTCTTCAAAAAAGCTGTCTACATTTGCTTTCGTTTTCACACCTCAACAGTGCTAGCATACTTTTGCATGTTCTGCATATGTTTATCACCCTCTCGTGGCGGCTCCACTGTCATTGCGCCTCTGCACTGCTTTAAATGACTATTCTCCAAACAACATTCAAACAAGCATAGAGAAAGATGGCATCACAGCAGCATGAAACTGATTTAAAAATGCAAATGCAGATTCGACCTGTTACATATGAATTCTGCTGACCAGTGTTCCCTCTAAGCTGAGTTAGTGCGAGCCAGCTCACAGTTTTTTAGCCTCTGGCTCACACGTTTTTGTCTTCGCCCAGGAAGGAGGGCTCCAGAGCAAACTGATTTATGCAGCAGCCAGATCGCTGGCTCCCAACTTTAACGCCAGTTGCTCACCAAGTAGAATTTTTGCTCACAAGACTCCACAGCTTAGAGGGAGCATTGCTGCTGACTCAGACCCATTGATCTATACAATTCACTAATGTCCATTTTCAATAGAAGTGGCTGTCCAGGACTCAGGAGGAGGATATTCTTTACCAGTCCTTGTTACCTGAGACTGGGGGTACTACAAACTGAAGCTGGAACCATCTGATGCAAGACATGTACTCCATCACTGAGCTCTGCCATTAAGCCACAGCCCTTTCAACCTAAAGACTGATCAATCTTTATTCATACCTCGGCCAGTCTCATCCAATCTAAAGTTTCCCCCAACTGAAGACAAACACTGGCCACCATGAAATGGTAAGTCCAATACCCATTAAAAAAAAAAAAAGATTCAAAAGTAAGCAAGGGTTGATTGTTTGGAAGGATTCTCATATGGTTACTTAGCTTTGTGTGTTCTCTGCCAAGAGTAGGGTTTTCGGTTGATAGCTGTCCCCTTTCCAGAGGGCAGCACTCACCACTTATTGAAACAATACCGAATTTTAATAACTATACTTTATACTAAGTTTAATAGTGACTTTATAACCTCTGATAATCAAACCAGGAATTCTTGAACTCACCAAGCTGTGCCTGTTTTATAGAGCAGAAACTATTGCACTGGATTTATATCGGTTCATCATGCATTTCTCCATGTGTCTCTATTTTTTTAAAGAAAACCCAAACCCTTCCCAATCAACTAGAAAACAGAGTCGCCTGCCCCCACCCCTGCATATGTAGCGGGATTACAGGCCTTCAAAAATAAAATAAAAAAATCCTTCTTGTAGGAGTAAATTACAAAGCTAGAGAAAGCCTTGGGGGCCTGGAATTTGGGTGGATTCCATTTATTCCATATGTGTGAAAACTGGACATGGAACAAGATGATCCACAAGAACATCTCAGGCTTTCTCATGTGTTACGCCCATAAGCCTCTCTGATTGAAATCCCCATAAATCTTTTCCATCTATAATCAACTTCCTTGTCTGGTACCACTTGATTTCAATTTAGGACACTCTTTTTTAAAAAAAAAAATCTTTCCATCATGTTTCTACCCATCATAAAAATCAATCTGTAAATACTGTATACCAAATGACCTTTAACACACACACACACACACGTGCACACACACAATTTTCAAAAGAAAAATCAGTTCCTCATGCCTAAACAAGTTGAAGAAAGGACACAACCACAAAAGGACGGAATAAACCATTGACCTTTTCACTCTCAGATCATTATATGGTAGAAAAAATAGGATAAAGAATGTTCTGCAGATTCTAAACATAGGACCTGATTCATGACAAGAAAAGATTTACCTTCCCTGAAGGATCTCACAAGGTATCTCTTGGAAGAAATATTTTATATACTGATTGCTTTCAAAATGGATTCAGTAATATTTTTAACACAAGTGTGTATGAGAGAAAGAGAGCGAGAGGTAAGCAAACTGTGATACCTTCCACGTATGTATGTGTGTATAGCTTTACATGAGCTGTCCAGAAAGCACCCTGTGGTCGGGTGGTTACTGTGGTGGGGAGAAACAATCTGAAGAATTTGTATACCACTTATAGTTTAATGCACGGAGGGATTTTTGTGGTGATGATGACATAACACCCTTGGCATTGATGGATTGAGTAGCCCTTATTTCCTAGAGCAACGGGACAGTCACAAGGGCCTAGCAGAGAGGTAGATGCAACCAGGGCTTAGGAAACCAGGTGGTTGAGGCCCAAGAAGACACTAGGCCAAGGGAAGCAGGATACCTAAGGAATGGGAGGAACACAAGTCCAAAAAGTGACCAGAAAGTGGAAGGAAAGCAGGCAGAGATAATGAGCAGCAGAGAGCAGAGAGCAGCAGAGAGGCAGTCCTTCCCCTGCTACAAGTCTGAATTTAGATTATAAACTCCTCATGAAAGAACACCCATCTTACAGTGCCTCATACATTGATATACTTTTATACATCAAAAATAATATGGTTGAAGAGCACATTTTAAACACAAGAAAACGAAGATCATCTGGGCCTGACCTTTGAGTCACTAGCATGAGACGAAACTTCCTGAAAGTGGCTGTACGTTTTCTTGGGGAAACTCAGTAAGCATACCATTGCTCAGGGAATCCTAGCTTTCCGCCATCTTGAAGGGACATTGAGATTCTGTATTTGTTGGCTATTTCAAGGTCCATAATTTCTATGTGCTGAGAAGGGAGTATGTTTTGGGAGGCGGGAGAGTTCTCTCTCCCATCTTGGAAGAGCTATTTCCTCCATCCCCTTTCCTTTTCAGTCTTTGCATATTTCCCCCCACGCTAGGCAGTCCCTTGCCTTCCCACCTGTACTCCATCTCCTTTCCTTTCTCCAACTATTTCATTAAATCAGGGTTGCCAGATCCAGATTGCAAAATACCTGGAGATTTTTGGGGTGGAGTCTGAGAAAGGTGGGGTTTGGGTAGGACAAGGATTTCAATGGGGTATAAAGTCACAGTCCACCTTCCAAAGCAGCCATCTTCTCCAGGTGAACTGAGCTCTGTTGCCTGAAAATCACTGTAATCCCAGGAGATCTCCAGCCTCCTCCTGGAACCTGGCAACCCTATTCATTATCTGTTCCTTCCTCCCATAGTCTGGAACTTTCCACGTACTCCAGTTCCTTTCCTTCCACTAATTCAAAATGCTCTAAGCCATAGGTCTTGAAAAGCCTGGAGGCAAATGCGATTTTGCTAAAAAGGCAAATACGATTTTGGGCTGTACCAACAGAAGTATAGTGTCCAAATATCACAAAGTGATGGTATCACTTTACTCTGCTCTGGACAGACCTCACCTAGAATATTGTATTCAGTGTTGGGCACCACAATTTAAGAAGGATATAGACAAACTGGAACATGTCCAAAGGAGAGCAATGAAGATGGTGAGAGGTCTGGAGGCCAAATCCTATGAGAAAAGGTTGAAGGAGCTTGGTGTGTTTAGCCTGGAGATGAGACGACTGAGAGGTGATATGATAACCATCTTCAAGTACTTGAAGGGCTGTTATATAGAGGATGGTATGGAGTTGTTTTCTGTTGCCCCAGAAGACTGGACCAGAATCGATGGGTTGAAATTAAATCAAAGGAGTTTTTGGCTAAACGTTAGGAAGAACTTCCTGACAATTAGAGCAGTTTCTCAATGGAACGGGCTTCCTCGGGAGGTGGTGGGCTCTCCTTCTTTGGAGGTTTTCAAACAGATGGCTCAATGGCCATCTGACAGCAATGCTGATTCTGTGAATTTAGGCAGATCATGAGAGGGAGGGCAAGAAGGGTTGCTTCAGTGCTTAGTTCTCGTGACCCTTTCTTACATGCCCAGGAAAATGCTGATCACCACTTTGGAGTCAGAAAGCAAATTTTCTCCAGGCCAGTGTGGCCAGGGATCCTGGAGAGGTTTTTTTGCCATCTTCTGTATGGATCAGGGGTCACTAGGGTGGGTGGGGGGTGGGGGGGAGGAAGTTGTGAATTTCCTGCATGGTGCAGAAAGATCAACTGCTGCCCCCTCAGTGAGGAAAAGGCTTCTTTCTTCCTAGCATGCTTGCCCTGCAGCCATCTGGCAGAACTGGTGGAAGCACTGTTTGAGAAGCGGTGGCCAACGGTGGCCCCTGGCTCTATGTTCAAGTTCCCACAGCGCCTGACATCACTTAGCATGGCTTTCTGAGGGGCAACATGGTTCCTTACTGCATGAGGCAAACAGCAGCCGCAGAAGCCCCTCCCATGCCCATGAATTTCCCCAGCAGAAGTGACAGCAGCATTCTTTCTCTGGGATTTGCTAAAGACAAAGCCATTCAGAGGGCTCTGTTCACGGAGACGCATTACCTCAAATGGCTTCCATTCCCTGGTCGTATGAGAGTCCAGCCACGAAATGGCCACCGCACAATGAATGGCTTTCATATTTCCGGTAACCACACAATGTCCGCATTTTATAGAAACCTTTTAGAAAGCTTTCCCCCTTTCAACATATAGCTTTCAATGAGGGTTAAATGCGCTCGGTCCATCCATCACTGCCATAGCAGAGCGGAACAGTTATGAAAACAACTCCTTCAGGACACAGCTTATTCAAGTGTTATGGTTTGGCTTTCAATAAGAGATGATATAACGTGAATAAGCCCTGCCTTCCAACCCCCCCCCGCTGCCAAACCCTTTCGCTACCTTGCCTGCTTGCTCTGTGTAGGGCTGTCACACTCCGTTGCTAGAGCTCAAAAGAGCGGCAGATGGTTCTCTACCATTAATCGACCTTCCCTCTCAACGCACAACCACAAGACACATATGCTGAGCATCTTTTCAGGAACACTTAACAGGCAGTGCAGAACAAGAGCTAGACTGGCCACGCCTGGTCTTTGCTCTGTGCAAACTAGAGAGTGCTTTTAGAACACATGCCAGATTCCTCGGACATGTGCAGGAATTCAGTGGCACACAAGTTCCTTAGCTGACAAATCTATGTAGAAACTTTTCCGCAGGGTTAGTTTGCTGGAAAATGTGGCTTGCATTATTGTGGCTAAAATGTGTTCTGCTTTCACACATAGTGAATAATGCCATTTCAATCCAGGTTCAATCCACTCTAGCAATCGTTTGCAAGTAGATTTTTCTGTTTCACACCGTAAAATCAAGTTGCAAAGTGCATTGAAAGTGGACTGAAAGTGCATTATTCAGCATTTATCATCCTAGTATTCTTCCAAGCCGCAATCTCCTTATGGTGTTTTAGTCACAGTACTACAGTAGTCAGCATGTCAGACTAGAACCGGAAGACCTGGGTTTAAATCTCCACAGTGTCATAAAGCTGTGTGATCTTTGCCAAGGCACTATCTCCTACTCTAACCTACCTTACAAGGTTCTTGTGAGTATAAAATGTATGCTTCCCTGAGTTCCTTGAAGGAAGGATGAGAAACAGACAGATGTTTTCCACTGTCAAAATAGAAATCTGGAGGAAAACTTGCCATAGAATAAAACTTACTTCATCTGATCTAGTCAGCGAAAGCGTATGCCAAAAGAAATCCGACATACTTCAGGATGCCACTAGACTCCTTTTGTTTTTGACTGACACCACTATGTCTCTGGAATTTGTCACTAAGGAAGAGAGACCATCGTCTCAATAGCTAGTCTTCTTTGGGCATATGGCAGCTGGCGAATGTGCAGCCCCTTGGATTTATTTATTTATTTATTTTTGTGACAAAGACCCTCCTCTGTTGATGGGGCAATTGAGATGCATTGTGTAAAGCCAGTTACAGAAGTTTGTCCAAAAAGGGGAGCAGATTTACAAAACTATGCTTTTAGTTTAGGATCTCATTGCCCACAGTCTTATGTGTTTGCTTTCAGTCATGTAGTGTTTGCTGACATCTGGTGGCCCTGGGTAACTAGATCTTTGGTACAGACAAAAAAAAAAGTCATGTTTTTTTCCTGTTTCCCCCATAGCATTTAACCATTCAGCATTTCCTTTTTTAAATAATTTCAAAGCTTGAAATTATACATTGTATGTACTGGCATAATACAGCTAGATCTGTCACACTGACAGTACTGTTTGATACTTTTGTCTCACACATACACACAAACACCTAATTCAGTGATTTAGAAATTGTGTTTCAGAGAACCTTTATCAGGGAAACACATGGATCACTGCTTCACAGCAAGGGCCCTGAAACATCTGGGTCCTGTTCTATAGCTTTGTTGTTGTTGTTGTTGTTGTTCAGTCGCACAGTCGAGTCCGACTCTTCGCGACCCCATGGACAAGATCACGCCAGGCCCCCCTGTCTTCCGCTGTCCTAAGCTTACTTAAGGGCCAAATAAGACAAGACGGCATCCCCAAGTTTAGACCCATGATGTGCCTAGCCATTTTCTCCAGGGGGACTGATCTTTGTTGTCTGGAAATCAGTTGTAATTCTGGGAGATT
Source organism: Gekko japonicus (assembly GCF_001447785.1). Taxonomy (NCBI): domain Eukaryota; kingdom Metazoa; phylum Chordata; class Lepidosauria; order Squamata; family Gekkonidae; genus Gekko; species Gekko japonicus. Next base: position 1,339,706 of record NW_015162481.1, read on the forward strand.
TCTAGGCCCCAGCTGGAGGTTGGAAACCCCACCCAATACTAGTCAGGACTATCATAGTGTGGGAAGAGGAGGGCCTCCAGCCTTCCTCCAATGATGGTTTTTTGACTTGAAAAAGTAGCAGGTAATGCCCTCTAGTGACGTTTTGGCTCAAAAATGGGGCAGGGAAGAAGGGAAGAGCAGGTAGTACATACTAATTGGGTCTGAACTTGCTGAGACTGATGGGAAAGAGACCTTGGGGTCATAGTGGACAGTTCAGTGAAAATGTCAACCCAACAGTGGTGAAAAAAAAAATCCTAGGCTAAGGATTATCAGGAAGGGATTGAAAATAAAAGAGCCAATATTAGAATTATGAGGGTGCAGCCTCGTTTGGAAAACTATATCATTGTATCTCGAAGACAACACCGCAGAACCGGAAAAAGTACAAAAGAGGGCAATCAATATGAGCAAGGGATTGGAGCATCTTCCTTATGAGGAAAGACTGACAAGTCTAGGAGAAAAGAGAGTTTATAAAATTATGCATAGTGTGGATGGAGAGAATTTTTTCCTCCCTCTCCCAAAATACTAGAACTCAGGAGTATTCACTGATGAGCAATAGATTCAGGACAGATAAAAGGAAATACTTCCAGAGGATGTAGTGATGGCTACAGGAACAGATGGCTTTAGAAGGGGGTGAGACATATCCATTGAGGATAGGTCTATCAGTGGTTACTAGCTATGGTGACAAGAAGAAGAAGAAGAAGAAGAAGAAGAAGAAGAAGAAGAAGAAGAAGAAGAAGAAGAAGAAGAAGAAGAAGAAGAAGAAGAAGAAGAGAGATTGGATTTATACCCCACCCTTCATTACCCAAAGGAGTCTCAGAGCGGCTTACAAACTCCTGTCCCTTCCCCTCCCCACAACAGACACCCTGTGAGGCAGAAACTGCTCTTTTTCAAGAACAGCTCATATCAGAACTATAGCTTGCCCAAGGTCATCCAGCAGGTGCAAGTGGAGGAGTGGGGAATCAAACCCAGTTCTCCCAAATTAGAGTCCGCGCATTTAACCACTACACCAAACTGGCTCTCTACATTTGGAGGCAGTGCCAGGAGACCACTTGAGGGGAAGACTTCAGCCTCCATGCTCTGCCCTGTTGTTGGATCTCCAGAGAAACTGGTTGACCAGTGTGTGTGTGTGTGAGACAGGATGCTGGACTAGATGGTAGGAAGAAGTATTCCATTAACAGTACAATCCAAGTTTGCTACCTCAGTGAGAAATAGGCCCTCAGAGAGTCATTGTTAATTGAGCTTTGACTGTTTTGTGTATAAAATAAAGCAATTAAAGGGCCTCTTCAAACAGTCCTGGGGTGCTGTTGGGCCTGTTGAGGAAAAACACATATTAGAGTTGCCAGGTCCCTACCTTTTTCCAGCAGGGAGGAGAAGCTTTTCAGGCCGAATGCTAGAGCATCACCCCAGTGACCTGCCCGGCATGATGACGTCATCTCCAGGTGACATCATCACACCGGGCACGTTGGCCCAGTCGAGGCTCTTTGCAGGTGGGGATCCTACCACATGTATCCCAGGAAGCACAAGGGTTTCCATGAATAGCACCTCAGAGCTAAGCAAATGGCACAGGACAGAAGGCTGAGACCTCTTCTCCACATACACCCCAATTCTGATCCCAGTCAGGCACTACACATGCATGGCTAATTAAGGAGAGCCCATAACATAGATGTGATTGTGTTACATTTGAGGCAGGGGTCCCCAGACCAAACCTGTATGCTTTGTAAAGTGTTCATTCTAATAGAGTGATAGACTGTGTTTTATTCATATGGAATCAGTGGTAAAGAAACATAAACTGATTATCTGACAGGAAGCAGTACCAGCTCAACAATTGTTTGCATAGACTGATGGCATTATCACAACTGACACTTTAAAGATGCCATTTGACTAAGAAGAGAGTTAGCCATTTAACAAATGAGAGAGGTTTTGTTTGACAGCCGGTTGTCAAGGTTTCAGAGAGATCCATCTTAATGCCTGGTGCTTGCCTTAAATTTTGGATTAAAATTACATTTAGATTTCACTTCCTTTACTCTTACTCTGCTTTTGATTAGTTTTGGAAGTAGTTGATGGTCTTGTGACTTGGAATTTTTTCATTTTAATATTTTGTGTACATCGACTGGAATTTTATATGAAATGGTGGGTTTGATCTTTGACCTCTGTTTACTATAATACTGATTTCCCACTAATTTGATAGCAGAGGTCCCTACTAGTATAGGGGTCTACTGTAAACAAGCTGCTCACTTTACATAGCTATGTTTGGTTCCTAAGTGAAGAAGTATGTATGGTGTATACTTTGGATACTGTAGTCTAGCACAGGAAAAATATAAACCACATAATAGCTGCTCTGCTTTACAGGTAACATACACATTTAGAAAAATATGCCATATGCCTGCTAGGTAGGAAAAGATACTGTCTGTATTCAGCAATCCTAAACAGATTTGCATTCTTGTAAGCTCATTGACTTCAATGGATTTAGAGGGGTATAATTCTGTTTAGGATTGCACTGGCAGCCGCTGGGTTGTATTGCAAGAACATTTTCCTGGGACTAAACCCCTCTGAGTAACATGGAACTTTCTTCCAAGTAATCCAGTTTAGGATTGCTCCCTAGATATGTTATTGCTGTGTATTTTATGTGATGTCAAACAAGTATACCCTCCTCTGTTGTTCTGCTGAAGTCATCGGGGCCCTTTCTTGTGTGCGTTAGCAGATCTGGACAAGAATATAAGAATGTCGATTGTGTCTTATACCAGTTGGGTAGCTTGGTCAGCATGCACTTTGTAGAATTGACCAATATCAGAAATAGGGTTGCCAAGTCGGGTGTTGCGCTGCAGCGGGGGACTCCTGGCTGGCGTCTGGAGCGCGTGCGAGCACTGCACGCACATCACCTGGAAGTGATGTGACGACGCCGGGCACGCTGGGGGCGGGGCCACGACCATCCGAGGGAAAACCATAGAGTTTTCCCTCGGATGACCGTGGCCCCGCCCCCAGCATGCCTGGCATGGTCGTGTCACTTCTGGGTAACGCGCATGTCGGGGTGGGGCTCCCCCCAGGGCCCGATCCGCCGGTGGCGGGGAACAGGACTCTGGGGCGGGGGTTTCCCTGCCCCCCCCGGGGGACTTGGCAAGCCTAATCAGAAAATGTATTTTTTAAAAAAGGCATACACATTTTTAGATAATATCAATATTATCTTTATCACAATTTTGTTTATCACAACATCCTATTTGGATTCTTTGTTACTTAACAGGCATGATTCAGTTTAGGTCTTTGTTCATGAGAATTCATTTACACATCCGTAAAAAGAAACCGGGCAGTCAAAGCAGTTCAAGAAGGGCCTTTTCCCTTTCTCTGTTTTCAGGCTCCTGCTGATCACTTAGGTTCACCAGACTAGATCTTTTGGCCTTTGAAACACTCAACCAATATTTGTCAAAACTCTGCTTCTGAGCCTGGTTGTACCAGGAGCCTTCAGCAATGAATACCTGCACATTATGCGAGTTACAGCTTTCCGAATAATGGATGCACAACCTGTTTGAAAGCTGCACCCCAAAAGTGGTCATTTGTGATCTTTATCATTCTGGGACTAGGTAACAAGCGTCACTTGAAAGGGGCCTAGTTGTGCTCACTGCTATTCAGGATCAGCCTTAATGACTCAATGAATTGGTAATAGAGTTGCCAGCTCTGAGTGGGGAAATACCTGGAGATTTGGGGGGTGGAGCCTGGGGAGGGTGGGGTTTGGGGAAGGGAGGGACCTCAGCAGGGTAACCATGCCATAGAGTCCTCCCTCCAAAGCAGCAAGTTTCTCCAGGGAAACTTATCTCTGTTGTCTGGAGATTAATTGTAATAGTGGCAGATCTCCAGGGCCCACCTGGCGGTTGGCAACTGTAAGTAGTGATGAGTAAGCTCAGCAAAGGAGTGGTTATTATAAAAATTGGGCACTAGCATAAAGCACTACAGAGAATTGTACTGAAACTCTCTTCTGAAGCAGTGCAGCTTCCCAAAGACACAGTGTACCATGTGAGTTTTCTTAAACTTATTTTTTTAAAAAGGAACATCCAGTTTAAGCACAATTTCAAAGTTATCTATATTTAACTCGCAATTTACACAGCTGAGTAACAGACAGAGAAAGAGCGGCAGGTAAATAGTCCACAGGCTCTCAAGTACTTGTACAGTATGACTCAAGGAAAAACTGGAACTTCAAGTTGGACAACATTAACATAATACATGTAACTAGGTGTTTCCTGCTTCCTAATCTTCCTTAATAGATTTTTTACAAAAAACGTGACATAAAGCTGCATGCAATAGTGTTATCACTGTAAATTAACTGGTCTGCAGACATGGAAATCCCTCTGCATTTCTTCTGTGCAATCAGGATGTCGAGCAGAGACACAGACAGGATTCCTAGACATGGCTTAGCTGCTTAAACTCCATTGATTTCAATGGGACTGAAGCAACCCATGTCCAAGGTAGCTGCACAATTATTTGGCCAGAAATAACCTTTCTTCTTCTGTCATGGCCACTTTACCTGTGTTTAACTTGAAAACAAACCTTTCTTATGACTGTACGAAGTGAACAAAAGAGTTAAGAACATAAGAACATAAGAGATGCCAATGTTGGATCAGGCCAAAGGCCCATCCAGTCCAACACTCTGTATCACACAGTGGCCAGAAATACCAGGTGCCATCAGGAGGTCCACCAGTGGGGCCAGGACATTAGAAGCCCTCCCACTGTTGACCCCCCAAGCACCAAGAAGACAGAGCATCACTTGTCCCAAAGCCCCTATCTATACCTTGTGGCTAATAGCCACTGATGGACCTCTGCTTCCACGTGTGCTACAATGCAGGTAAACACCTCCTTCCCCTTTCACTTTAATGGTAGCTGCATCTCCAAACAAATGTCCTTTTGCTTACTTTGCAGCTATTCCCTTCATTGAAATAAATGGGGAAGTCCCCACTGGTATAGAAGCTCCATTTGTGCTATGGAATTTGTGCCCCTGACCTGGATGGCCCAGGCTAGCCTGATCTCATCAGATCTTGGAAGCTCAGCAGCGTCAGCCTCGGCTAGTATTTCGATGGGTGACTTGACTTCCAAGGAATACCAGGGTCGTGACACAGAGGCAGGCAATGGCAAACCACCTCTGAAATGTCTCTTGCCTCAAAAAACAAGTCTAGCTTGCCGCCTAGTACTGCATAACACTAAAGAGCTAGGACTTCTGCCAGGCAATCTTAGGATCTCCTGGTTATTCTACATACAATGCCATGCAATAATTATAATAATTATTATGGAATTTGTTGGATCAGCCATGTATCTTTTGCCACAGAGAGCTTAGTCACTGTGCTACGGAAAAAATAAAATGCTATGTTGCCAGTAGTGAATCTATGTAACGTTTGAGTAAAACGTTTGGTGTAGTGGTTAAGTGCGCGGACTCTAATCTGGGAGAACCGGGTTTGATTCCCCACTCCTCCACTTGCAGCTGCTGATGTGACCTTGGGTCAGTCACAAGCTCTGGGACAGCTGTCCTTGAAAAAGAGCAGTTTGTGTCAGAGTTCTCTCAGCCCCACCCACCTCACAGGGTGTCTGTTGTGGGGAGGGGAAGGGAAAGGAGTTTGTAAGCCGCTCTGAGACTCCCTTGGGTAGTGAAGGGCGGGGTATAAATCCAATCTATTCTCTTCTTCTTCTTCTTCTAAAAGAGAAAATGTTTCGATCGTGTTAGTGAAAGGCCCATCAGTGGGTTGGGCAGTATGTATGAAATCAAATGGCTCCCACTGACTTCTGGAGAAAGTAAAGGGACTACAACTGCTATCCAGGGCTGAATGGGTCAAAACATACCTTCATTGGAGTCACCAGTGTCTGTGGTGAAGGCTGATTACCTCAGAGACTATCAAACCATAGAATTCAAGTTTCTCTAGCAAAAGTTTAATGACTGTATCAGTATGGGAGCAAGTAAAGGAGTGGCAATTGGAGACATGGTTTGTTGGGATTCTGAGGTTCAAGATAGATGGTCGTTTTGCAAACACAAGAGTCACATTAGTAAAAGAAAAATATCTTTACTACAAAACAAAATAAAGCATGGGTAAGGTACTTTGGATAAAAGAAATAAAATGAAAAGGTTACATACTTGCAGTTACTTTCAGCACTACATACTAACAGCTACATCTTTCTATTTATCTATCTTGGCTTCTAGTGGGAGCTTCCTGTCTGTTTCACACAAAGAGCCATAAACCTTGTGAATACATTAATGCTAGATCAAAGCATTTCCACAAGCAAGTTGTTAGTTGACCAATACAAAGGTTACAGGTCACTTCATTAGGGTAAGCAACTCCCACAAACTTTCCCGCCATATAATACATTATGTAATGTAACTTCCTGTTTCCTAACAAACAACGCTTAACTCTGTAATGATTGAAGTGTAAGCAATTTGAAACTCCAACAGTATGGGAGCAAGTGAAGGAGTGGCAATTGGAGACATGGTTAGAGTAACACCAAAAGCCACCTTCCTTCCCAGACTTCGGTGACTCCAGTTTCTCAGCCATTTTTTCTTCTACTGTAACAGCCATCCAAATAGCTGTCCGTAACCATGAACTCTACCCATAGAAATCAATAGACGTTCCATACTTAAATGGGAGAAGAACGGGATGGCAGGATTTCTATTTCTGCAAGAACACAACCATTGTCCTCCTGCAAGAGACCAACAGCTCTGTTAGACCAGGCACCGGTTTCCAACAGTGGTCAGCCAGGGATCCCTGGGAAGTTCAGAAGGAAGGAGGGTGGGGTGAAGGCAGCCATTTCATATTACCCGATACTGGCAGTCCCATTTTCCACTGAAGCATCTACTTCTTTTTCAAAAGCTGCTTGTTGCATTTTTATCCTGCCCTTCCTTGAGAGACCTCAAGGCAGCAAACATCTTGCACTTCACTCTCCCGCCAACCTTGTGAAACAGGCCAAGCTCAGTCAGAGAACCAACAAGCCTGAGGCGATCCACTGAGCTCCATGGCTGAGTGGGGAATTTGAACCTTGGCTGTTCCAATCTGACTCTCAACTGTTACACCACACTGGCTAAGCCAGCAATTGTCATCTTGTGGCATGTTTGACTGGGGGGGGGGACCCACCGCTCTTTTATTTGCCCCCTTCTGTTCTTTTCTTTCTGTTCCCCATTGTAATTACTCTTATAAATATTCCTCAATTGTAATATGCGTCTTTATTGCCAGTATAGCCTGAGTCTTTCTCACAGTAAATAAGCAGAGAGGTATTAGAAGGGCATGGCTGTTATTATTATGGCTGTACGGCGTGTGTTTCTGGGAGTATTGCCCAGTAATAACAAGCCGACCTGGAGGATAGGGGGGAATGAGTGCAGGCTGCCGGCCTCATTATACAATCAAAGAGTTTTGCCTGACAATGTGGTCTCCTCCTGTGCCAGTGTGGGGAAATGGAAGCAGCGCTCACACTTTGCCGCTACAGGAGGCTTGCAGGTGGGCAGTGTTAAGCATTAAAGGCCAAGGTGTGTGTGTGGAATTGGCATTTTTTCATGATGTTCCATCCCCCTTTCAGGCAAATCTGTTTTCAGAATCTTAAATAGCATTCTAATTATAAAGCCACACTCCAAGTCTACAGTCCCTTGTCTGTTTTCATTGAGAAATGGCCCCTTCTTTCATGTCTGAAGATATTTGGTTTCAGTTGACTGAATGCTGAGCAATCCTGGACATGATTGACAGCCTGGACAGGCAACACAAAGGCGAGAGGCTTCCTGTTGCCACACTTCTTGGTCATGCCCAACAACACGGAGCATTCAGATCTCTCCCGGGGGCCAGAACTGTAAGCTAAAGACATGGTTGCATCCATTTCAGATGTGACACAGGAGGAAAAGTAAACTGCTATGGATGGTGTGGAGTACCAGTAAGGAAGTGGCTGAGACGGCCTCTCCCGCCTTCACATCCCATGAGAAAGACAAGAAGGAGGTCCTAGGTTCCATTCCTGACATCTCCAGCTGAAACAATCAGGTAACAGGTGCAGGGCTGGCTCGAGGTGTTTCTGCGCCCTAGGCGAGGCTGCCTTGTGGTGCAGATGCCAACCTCCCGGTGGGGCCTGGAGACCTCTGGAGCCACCCACCCTTTTGCTACTGCCGCCACTGCCTCCCCCCCTCCTGCAGTTGTCAGACCCAGTGAGCATGCCCCACATGTTCCTGCAGTGCCCTCCAAGATGGAAGAGAGATTTCTCTCGTGCTCCGCTTCTGAAGGCAGTTTGGGAGGGAGGTGGGGGGGGAATCCTGACTCCAGGTGGGGGATGCTCACCGGATGCCTCTCAACAATTAGCGAAGTGCTGACACTTGGAGAGCTGCTTGCGGGCTTTTGGCGGCAGGGGGGGAGGCACAGCTCGGCGCCCCATCCAGGGCCCAGCACTCTAGGCGAATGCCTAGTTCGCCTAGTGGGTGAGCTGGCCCTGAACAGGTGATGTGAAAAGCCTCTTCCTGAGACTCTGGAGAGCCGCTACCAGGCTGAGTAGACGATACTGACCTTGATGGACCAAAGGTCTTATTCTGTATAAGGAAGCTTCAAAGTGGCCAAACAGATACCTTCCACCTTCTGCTTTGAACCCTGCTGGAGCAGTAAGAAATTTATTTTCATCCTTGCATATGTGTAAATTTCAGGTTGACATGTCCAGTCCGCCCGGTGTCTCAGTGGGTGTGCTCTGTCGCTGCTGCAATTCACAGCCTTGTGCAGATTTTGCCCTCCTATGTGGACGCGTGCCCCAGCCACAGGCTGGAATCCATTCGCCACGGTAGCCTCTGAAGGGATTCCATGTGTGGGCAACCCAGTGGCCACCCTTTACAGCACGCTCAGTGATGAAGAAAGGTGTGCTATTTTGCTACACCGTTTCTCCCATTCACAAAACAAAACCACCACACAAAGGTCTTGATTGTGCATTGTATGAGTAGCGGAAATTCAGGCGCAGGCGATTGCCGCTCAAAGGACTGCCGAAGGAGGGAAAGCAGCTCTCTGCTGCAGAACTCCTGCGGGCCTCTTCTTCTTCTTCTTCGGCACTCCCGTCTCTTTCTTTCCGGTGCTCCGCCAAACGGGCCGGCCAGCGTCTTCCCCCGGGGTAGCGCCGCCCGTCCCTCTCTCTCCCTCCTGGCCGAGCGCGAGCCAGGCACCTGCTTCGTGTTCCGGCCGGAGACAGGCGCAGCAACCTGTCCAAACAGCCCTCCCTCTTCTCAAACAACTCCAGACCAGGAAGTGGGAGGAAGGAAGCCCTGCACGCCGCCTGCCCTCCCTCCCTCCCTCCCCCCCTCCCCTTGCTCCTGGCGCCAGAGCGCAAAGACCCTCGGTCGCCTCGCCCGCGAGTGCGGCTGAAGACCCCGGGCGGGGGCGGGCGGAGGAGCCGGTGCGACGCCTGGAGGATGGTGAAGCTGCAGCCGCTCCCCAACGCCACTTCCAGGTGGAAGGAGCCCAGCGGTGGGTTTCTGTCCAGTGGGTGGTACTACGCAAATCAGGTAAGGGGACGGCCGGCCCGTCGCAAATCCTGACTTGATTTCAGTGTTGGCTGGCTTTGGGGCCACGGAAGTGGGCAGCCGGGAGGCTGAGCCGCTAGGCTGTCGTCGTGCGCTAATTCCACCAACAGGCCGTGCCTTCCTCTGCTCCTCAAATGGGCACATAATCAATCGTCCCTCCCCTTTTCAACGCCTCCTTTCTACCCTCCATAATCCAAAATAGACATCTTCCTTTCTTGCACTTTCGACCATGGACTTTTCAAAGGTTAGCAGGCATTTGTGAAAACCCTTTAACAAATCGCAAAGCGTTTCACACAAGTGGAGATGTGGTTGGTGCTGAGTTGCCAAGATTCTGTTGGTCACCCTCGGGCATCTGGCTCTCCATCACTGCTGCAGGCCCTAGAAGCCTGAGCTCTGAGCTTTCCCGGATAAGGAGGATGAGTTAGCAGGGGAACTGCTTGCATCATGGGAGAAGCCCAGGCACAAAGCAAAACAAAACCTGGTTTGGCAGAGATCATCCAGTGGCTGGTGAGTGACTAAAAACTAAAACTGGATGATTTGGTTGCCCATTATGCCTTATCTGCCACAGTCATTTGCGGCTGCCACACAACGGGATTCGCAGGCGATGCTGTTTTCACAGGAGTTCCATATCTAATGGACTCGGTGGCTTACTGTGCTCCCCGAAACTTCCTTCTCCTGCTCCCAAAGGCAGGAGTGATTTTGCCATTTCATTGTGTCTGATGAAGTGCACATGCACACAAAACTCATACCTTGAATAAACTTTGCTGGTGTTAATGGCGCCAAAGGACTCAGCCTTTGTTCTACCGCTTCAGACCAGTATGGCTACCCACCTCCATCTACACTGACTCCTAGTTACTCTGGTTAATTCTGATGACTGTTACCAAAGATGAATGTCCATAGAGTGTGGGTAAACAGCAAAGACCAATAGCTGACTTCACTGTGTGTGCTCCAAGGAGTGTGAACAGTAAGAACATATAGAGCTGCATTCTTCCCGGTGGCTCCCTCTCTGCTTTGGAATTTCCATCAAAATGTATTTATTTATTAAACACTTGTATCCTGCCTTTCTTTGTGGTTTAGGGTGCCTTAGAACAATAGTTAAAAACATTTTCAGTTAAAACTGAACATCAAATAGCAAACCCGTAATCTTTCCCCTTTCCTCCCTTAAAAGATGCCTACCATACAGATCCCTTCAAAAGCCCAGGCAAGCAGGCCAGCCTTGCTGCGCCTCCTGAAGATCTCCAGGGAGGGCCTCCCCCCACCTCTTCGGGGACTCCATTCCACAGCCATGATGGGAAAGGCCCAGGCTCTGGTCCATGCCTGACGGGCCACCCCTAAGAGGTGGTGGGATAGCCAACAGATGGCTGTTTGATGACTGTAGCTGGCACACAGGGACCTATAGAAGGAGGCGTCCCTTCAAAAATCTGAGCTTTGGCATTTTTCTGAGTCAACATATGACTTCTTCCTTGCTTTGAACGACTTGGGTTTCCACAGATATGGGATGATTTTGTTTATTTACTAAATTTATGTACCTTTTTCAAAAGAAAAAGTTTCAAAGCTGTGAATATTAAAATATCAAAACAATACAAAGAAAATGAAATTAAACTGGAACACATGCGGATAAAACCCAAATGATCAATAACAACAAAAACAAAACCAGCAAGTGCTTTAATCTATTTAATCTTGAACAGATTTTAATTTTAATCTATATGAATATTCAGTGTGAAGTCCAGCAAAAGTTAAGCATATTTAGATCATGTTGATTTTAGTGGAATGACATGCTTAACTCTCTCCCACTGAATGCTTAATTTGGGCGGGTCATACCGTTCCTGTTTAATATTTCAAGCAGGCATTTTATGTTCTTGGTTTCATCAATTTTTTTCTTGTTTCATTGTTGCATATTTCATATGTCATTACTTGCCTCAGTCCCTTGGCATAGGGTGCAACATACATTGAAATAATTGCCTGGAGTCAGAATTGGGTGACTGTTGTACTGCCAGAGGAGCCAGGCAACTAATGCATATCGCACAAATACCTTGGTATTTCTGCTTGTCATTAAGAGAAAGAAGAAATAGGTCTACTTTAATGAAACTCTTGAATACGTGTGGTTTTTTTAAATGAAAACTTAATTGTGAAGTATATTATTTATTTATTAATTCAAAACATTTGTGCCCCATCATCCTGTTGGGACAGCCCTTCAAGGTGGCTGTTAGATCTTATAATTTTGTGAATTTCCTGCACTGTACTTATGACCCTGGAGGTCATAAGAACATAAGAGAAGCCAATGTTGGATCAGGCCAATGGCCCATCCAGTCCAACACTCTGTCACACAGTGGCCAGAAATACCAGGTGCCATCAGGAGGTCCAGCAGTGGGGCCAGGACACTAGAAGCCCTCCCACTGTTGCCCCCCACAAGCACCAAGAATACAGGGCATCATTTGCCCCCTACCGAAAGTTCCTATCTATACTTGTGGCTAATAACCACTGATGGACCTCTGTTCCATATGTTTATCCAGTTCCCTCTTGAAGCCGTCCATGCTTGTAGCCGCCGCCACCTCCTGTGGCAGTGAATTCCATGTTTTAATCACTCTTTGTGTGAAGAAGGACTTCTTTTTATCCATTCTAACCCAACTGCTCAGCAATTTCATTGAGTGCCCACGAGTTCTAGTATTGTGAGAAAGGGAGAAAAGTACTTCTTTCTCTACATGCTCTATCCCATGCTGCATAACCTTGTAAACCTTGATCATGTCACCCCTCAGTTGTCCCTTCCAACTCTGTGATTCTGTAATATACCTTATATTGTGTATGAATGCAGAGGCAGGCAATGGTAGAACTCCTATGGTTGTCTTTTGCCTTGATAATAGGGTTGCCAGTCTTAGGATGGGAAATATCTCGATATTTTGGAGGTGGAGGCTGAGGAGGGCAGGGTTTGGGGAGGGGTGGGACTTCAGTGGGGTACAATACCCTAGAGTCCACCTTCCAAAGTGGCCATTTTCTCCAGGGGAACGGATCTCTGTCATCAGGAGATCAGTTGTAATAGCAGGAGATCTCCAGCCACCACCTGGAGGTTGGCGACCCTAGTTGGAAATGCTGCGTGGTCCCCATAAGTCAGCTGTGACTTGATGGCACTTTCCACCACCGCGTAATTTCCATTTTCCGTGTTTCTCAAAGGTACTGCTCAGGGCCACATTCGGACTTTTGTGGGCTCAACCCCTTCCGCCTTCCTGGGCCCCTCCCGCCATCATAACACCAATATTCAAAATTATTTTTGATATAACTTTAAATACTTCATCATTCTGGTGGGGTTTTTTCCTCCTGTTTTAGGCAAAATTTAATAAATGTTCGTGGGCCCTAAACATTTCATTATTTTTTTTAATGTGAGAAAAAAATTAAAACTTTTTAACCCTAAAAGTTTATTTTTTCCCCTTCTGATTTTAAAACAAGTTAAAACATTTCCATGGGCCCCTAAAAGTATCGTGGGCCACAGGCACTGTGCCTACTGTGCCTAGTGGATAAGCCGGCCCTGGTGCCCCTTCCCTTTACATAGGTTTTTTCAGGTGTTTGCCTGGATGGAAATAACAGCTGTGAACTCCTCCCTGGCGCACCAGAGCGGATGTTTCCTTTTTAAAAACACAGCTCTGTATCTCTGTTACCACTGAATGACACAGAGTCAAGAAGTGCAGCCTGTGGATTGGGAAGCGTGGGCTGAGAACTATTCCCATAGTCAACGCAGATATAAAACTCCTCCCCTGGGAGTATAAAAGGATCTAATCGTTGATGGTATTGAGCTAAAACTTTAAGCCAGCTGCATTTTTGACTGCTATAAAAATCTCAATGGTTTGCTCTATCGATGTCAGCCTACAAGATAACCTGCGTTCCGCAGAAGTTAAGAGACTCCTCGGGTAATATAAAACCCCATGTTGGCCTCAATCCATTTCCCCCCCTTTTAGATGAAACTTGGATTTCAACTGATCTGCTGCTCCTGAAATGTAGCTAAAAAACAAGAAAATGTGACGGAACGCAGATATTTGGCATAGAACTGGATATTTTCTCTAGGGTAGCAGGCATACATGGTCATGCTTAATCCCATTTCTGTCTGTAGGAATAACTGTGCATAACAGGATTTAAAGGCCATTGGGTGCAGCCCAGCAGCAGTTCTTTGAGGCCCTGCTGTGGCGCTTTAGCACATGGTCAGACCTCGGGTGGCCACCCTTCAGGTAGTACCTGGAGATTTCCTGCTATTACGATTGATCTCCAGATGACCAAGATCAGTTCCCCTGGAGAAAATGGCTACCTGGAGGGTGGACTCTATGGCATTATACCCTGCTGGGATCCCTCCTGTCCCCAAACCCTGCCCTCCCCTGGCTCCACCCCCCAAACTCTCCGGGTATTTCTGGCAACCTAAGACGAAATCCCAGCAGAAAAAGCCGTACTTCCCCCCCCCCCCCAAGGTCATCATTGCAGCAAGCCAATCACTGACAGTCTGTGCAGCCCACGTTGTTCCAGTTCCAGGCTTATGGACCAATGGCACCATCATGGGCTGAAGCACTCTATGGTGGTGGTGGAAAGTGCCATCAAGTCACAGATGATTTATGGTGACCCCCATAGAGTTTTCCAGGCACGAGATGTATACCATTCGCGGGAAGGGTGGGATATAAATACAATGAAATAGAATAAATAAAAAATAATAAACAATACAGGGGTTTTATTGAAATGCACTGAAACAGCACATACCTTCCTCAGCTGCGGTGTACTGGTTGTTAAGAGCGGCGGACTCTAATCTGGGGAGCTTCCCCGTGCCTCCACATGCAGCCAGCTGGGTGACCTTGGGTCAGTCACAGTTCTCTCAGAGCACTCTCAGCCCCACCTACCTCAAAGGGTGTCTGTTGTGGGAAGAGGAAGGGAAGGCAATTGTAAGCCGCTCCAGACTCCTTCAGGTAGTGAAGGGTGGGGTATAAAACCTACTACTACTACTACTACTATTTCCTCCTCCTCCTCCTCCTCCTCCTCCGCTTCTCCAAGCCAACTGGTTGGGCCCTGTGGTGTCCATCTTGCCAGTTAAGATCTTCTTCTGAAGCCCTTCCATCTGTGCCCCTGCCTGCAAAGGTGAGGTATGTGGTGATCTGATACAGTGCTTTTTTGGTGGTAGCACCTCACCTTTGGAATCCCCTCTCTCTTGAGGCTCACCTGGCACCTTACTTACTTTCCTTTAGACTTCAGGTCAGAGCATTGCTCTTTACCCAAGCTTTTAAACGAAGGCATTCCATTGGGGGGAGGGGGAAGCCCAGTGGTAGAGCATCTCTCCCAGGTTCAATTCCTGGCATCTCCAGTTAAAATAGAGTTGCCAGGTCTGGGTTGGGGTATACCTGGAGAGTTTGGGGGTGGAGCCTGGGGAGGGCGGGGTTTGGGAGGGGAGGGACCTCGAGGGGAGGGACTTCAGCAGGGAATAATGCTGGAGAGTCCGCCCTCCAAAGCAGCCGTTTTCTCCACTGGAGCTGATCTTGGTCACCTGGAGATCAATTGTAATAGCAGAAGATCTCCAGGTACTACCAGGGGGTTATCAATCCTAAATTAAAGGATCTTGTAGTGGGTGATGTGGAAGATCCGGAGAGCCCCTTCCAGTCTGAGTAGACAATACTGACTGTGGTGGACCAAGGGTCTGATTCTGTATGAGGCAGCCTCATGAATTCAGGTATGTTTTAAAGCTGTTCTGTGGTCTGCTCCTAGTCTGTGGACGGTTTCATCAACATCTTTTCAGACTTTTCTGCTTGTTTGATGTATTTTTTATGCTCTGGCTAGTTTTGATTTGCTTGGCTTGTTTTTATGCCATCACACATTCTTATAGACCTTAGTTTTATTGGCTGGATTTGTTGTATCGCTTTAGTTGTAAGCCACTTCAAGCGGATCTGGAGAGGTGGAGTACACATTCTCTAAATAAATAATAAACGTCTGCTCTCCATCAGGTTTTGTCAGGTTGGAAGAGTGTCCCTTGAACAGGGGGTGGTCTTACTGATTCTTGGGCAAAAGTAAAAATCCAAGATCAGGCCCCAGGATCAGTGCCAACCAACCATTGGCTCCCTTCATCAGGGCTTGCAAGGAGTGACTCTCGCCCTGTACCAGGTCGTCAGGAGCCACCATGCCCCCAGAAGCCAGCTACCCGAGTCCCAGAGAGGGCAGGTGCAAGCAGCAGCAGAACCTGCTCTTCTTTTCCACTCCCCTTGGGGAGGGGGGCATGAGCAGGGCCCAGAGCAACTATCCCTGTTGCCCATTGGCTAAGTCCTCCCCTGCCCTTGGCTGTGTCCTGGCTCCCATTCGCTAACATCCTTCCCTCCCCCATCCTTTCCTCCTCCTCTTGTCCCCCTTATCCATCCATATAACTTTTCAATGTGTTCTGAATTGGAGAGAGAAACCAAGATCAGAGGTTCCTGCCAGCAATTTGCAAGGGAGTGTGGAAACCCATTGTTGCTTAATGGAAAATTATGCTTCAGAAGGATGCTGTTCAAAGGCAGAAGAGCATTCTATCCTTTTATCGAAAATGCTTTATGACTGAACCCAAAGAAAGTGGTAAAGATTTCTTTGCTTTGAACTGCCACAGTAGAATGGATCGAGAAAGTGGTATAACTGCAGCACTGGAGTATAGTTACATCTGGGTTGGCTGGATGTTTTGATAACACCAGCACATCTGACATTTTTAGAGAGCTGTATAAGGTTACTCTTGGCTGCCTCCAACGTGATTTGATTTCACCCAAATGTACGGCATTCAGGTTAAATTAACTCCTTGTGATGGTTCCCATACATTCTAAATGTGGTTTAATGTTGCTACTGGCCCATATAGTATAACATGGAGAGAACTGTTTCATTCTTTTAAAAGGAATTCACAGACATCTATTGTCATGTTAATTTAAATACAATCTAACTTTCTCGGAGGCTATAATAAAAATTGTCTACTCAAGGAGTGCAGGGAAAATTGTATGATGGAGTGGATCTTACTTTGTACGGGGGAATAGCTTACATTATTGTGGAATGCTCTAGCAAGTAAGTGCACGGTGGTCATTATTTGTAAAGTTATTTAAGCCGCGATAATCTTCATTGATTTACTTAGCCAGGTATGCATTAAGTAATAGAAAAGTTCATTTCCCTCCCATTCTGTTATAAATAAAGGATAGTTTATGAATGTTTTCCCGCTGTTCTGAAAATTGTATCTCTAACTGCAAATGGATGTTTTGTTTTCACAGACATTGCTCTTAGGCATTGTGTTGGCAATCGCAGGAAACTTTCTCATCAGCATCTCTTTGAATCTGCAGGTATGAAAATCTCCACTGTTATATCGTAGGCTGTAATGAGAATTACATAGCCAGACTCAGTAGCCCAGGGAGGGATGCCAGCTTCCAGGTGGGACCTGGGGATCCTCCAGAATTACAGCTTATCTCCAGACTATGGAGATCAATTCTCCTGTAAAAAATGGATGCTTTGGAGGGTGGGCTCTGTGGCATCGTACCCCACTGGGGTCCCAGTCGTCCCCATCCCCAAATTTCTAGGAGTTTCCCAACCTGGATCTGGCAACCCTACCCCCCCATCCCCTGCTGGTGGCCAGGGAAGACCTGGAAACCCTATATTTAATGTCTGTTTACAGTTTATTGATAGATCACAAAAATTATTTATTTGATTCGTATTTCCCCAAACTTTCATGGAACTCAGGGTGCCAAATGGAGTTTTCCGCACTAGGGTTGCCAACTCTGGGTTAGGGAATTTCTGGAGATTTTGGGAGTGGAGCTTGGGGACAGCGGGATTTAGGGAAAGGGGGGGACGATGCCATTTTCCACCCTTCAAAGCAGCCATTTTCTCCAAGGGAAGCAGGGATCTCTGTAGTCTAGAGAGAGTGGTTGTAATCCCCGATCCTCCACATTTCCCAGTTAAGGGGAAAATGCTGTTCAAACAAATTACAAAGATGACCTGATTCCAATGATAACAAGAGAAAGAAACTTTATTTACAAAAACAGAAACACATCTTACATGACATAGTCATGCAGATACCTTTAACCTATTGTGAACAGAATAACTTCCAGAAAGGTTAACTTGCTACTGCTCCAGTCCATGGAAGAGAGAGAAAAAAAGACCTATGTAAGATGAAACAGAAGGCTCAACATGAGAGGGCCGACTGCCAAGTGTGCCCAAGCAGAGAATTCTCTTAGCCCTTCCCCTCCCAGGCCCTCTTGCATGCAGAGTTACAGTAACCAACAATTTCCAGTCCCCACTTAGAGGTTGGCAGCTCTATTCCCTGCCTGCCTTTTATCTTCACACAGCTCTGTGAGGCAGTTTAGATCCTAACTCTGACAACTAAGCCACACTGAACCATCAGTTGCACTGTAATGTAATTGGAGTTTTCAGTAATGGTTTCATTTGCATAAAATAGGTTCTTTTCATTTTAATCAATATGAACCACTTTATGACTGCGTTTATTCTTTTGTTTAATTGGAGTGTATCCAACCACCCATGGGTTCCACAAAATAGGGATTCCCTGCTTCCCTGCTACATCCCACTAAGCCCCCCAAACTTCATTGTCGAAGTTCTCAGGAATAGCACAGAGGCCTGCAGTGGAAGGGGGAATCGGCAGAAATCGTAACCCACCCCGCTGCAAACGTGTTGTTTATTTACTTCATTTACACTCTACTTTTCTGCTGAATGGGGACTCAAAGCGGCTTGCATTGCTCTCCTCCATTTTATCCTCACAACAACCCTGTGAGGATTTATTTATTTATTTTGGGGATTCTTATCCCGCCCTACCCCACAAGCAGGCTCAGGGTGGCTCACAACATGTCATCCAACAATAAAACCATACATTAGATTTATTAAAATGATTAAACATGATCAGTAACAGTTAAAAAAATTAATTAACGATTTAAATACCTGCTGGCCACTCTGGATAGTTTCTTATCTCAGTGCTGGCTGAGCTCATGCCGGAGAGGGCGGAGAGTCCAATGTCCCCTCTAAGCTGAGTTAGTGTGAGCCCGCTCACAGTTTTTTAGCCTCCGGCTCACACATTTTTGTCTTGGCTCAGGAAGGATGGCTCCAAAGCAAACTGATTGATGCAGCAGCCAAATCGCTCGCTCACAACTTTAATGCCAGTAGCTCACAAATTTGAATTTTTGCTCACAAGACTTCACAGCTTAGAGGGAACATTGGCGGAGACATGCTGTAACTAGAATAGGTCAGTCACCGCTGGTGCCCATGGCGTAAATAGGGCCATGGGTCGCTTGAAGCCGAAGTTCTTTGACATCCACCACTTCAGCCTGAGGTCTGGCAGAACAGTTCCATTTTGCAGGCCCTACAGAATTGCAGTAAATCCCATAGGGCCCTGATCTCAATCGGGAGCATGTTCCACCAGGCTGGGGCCAGGGCTGATAAGGCCCTGGTCTTGGTTGAGGCAAGGCGGGTGTCTTTCAGGCAATGTTCCCTCTAAGCTGTGGAGTCTTGTGAGCAAAAATTCTACTTTCTGAGCTACTGGCATTAAAGTTGTGAGCGAGCGATTGGGCTAACTGCAGAAATTGGTTTGCTCTGGAGCCCTCCTTCCTGAGCAGAGACAAAAAATGTGTGAGCCGGAGGCTAAAAAGCTGTGAGCTAGCTCACACTGACTCAGCTTAGAGGGAACACTGCTTTCGGGCAGGGCACTGTTAACTGGCACTGGTCAGAGGAACACAAGGTTCTTCAGGGCACTGAACACATGACTGACACATGGTCTCCCAGCCAGCTTTCATGGCAGACTGGAGATTCGAACCTGGGTCTCCTAGTTTGACACTCTAACCCCTACACCACACCAGCTCTCAAAATGTTGTTCCAAGGAACTATGTGATTGGATAGGTGTCCTGGTCATGGATGGCTTTGAAAAACCAGTTTCATTTAACCTTTTCTGCAGACATCATTGTGATTAGACTGCTCGACTGGGAGTGTGGAGACCCAGGTTCAGCCCCATAGCCAGGAACATTTTGGTGGGGGGACACATGGGGGGGCAGACCAGAAGCGACAGGGTGGCTTCCCTTTCCTTCCCCAGGCTTCTCTCTCTCTTTTTCCTTCCCCAGCCCCCCCTCTGCAGCTGCAGAGAGGCTGGGGAAGGAAAGGGAAGCCACCCTGCTGCTTCTGGTCAGTTTCACTGCTTCTGGTCAGTTTCACTCCCGCTGATCAGCTGTCAGGTTTAACAGCTGATCCCTGGGGAGTGAAATTGACCAGAAGCTGCAGGGTGGCTTCCCTGGAGGAACCTGAGAGGCTGTGGAGGGGCAGGGGTAAGGGGTGTGGCGCAGCAAGGGTGGGAGGTCTGGGGGGGGGTCTGGCATCCTCCTGGGGTGGGGCAGGGGTGGGGTTCATCCATGGTGGGGCTCCACTCCCAAATGCCCCACCATGGCTACTGGCCTGCCCAGGTTCGAATACCCTCTCACCATCATTTCGTGCGTCTGTATGCAGAAGCTGGCCAGAGCTCTTCAGTCTAGCAACCACTTGCCAAAACTGCCATATGACCAAGAGCCACAAGATGCACTGCATTTCCTCCATCTCTGGGGCTCCCGAGGAGCTCTGCATACCTCCTCTCTTTCATCCCTATAGCTCACTGTATCTAGACAAAAGGACATGGTGCGCAGAGCAGATTACTGTTGCCATGAGATCAGTGCTCGCAGTACACTCAAAGGATCTTTCAACCACCAACCCAATGTTACGGCTCTCATGCAGAGGATACTGAAAATTGTTTCGGTACGTCTTCACATGACAAATCTAACATTTGAAAGCAGTTTTTTTGTGTAGATCGCCCTAATTGCATTAAGAGTCTCAGTGCCAGCACTCCCTGCATGGAGAAGCCATGGGTCTAGTATATTTTTATACCATCCATTGTTAAGGAGCTGAAGGCAGGCCATGTCCCTTGTTCTCCTCACAACAATTCAGTGAGGTAGGTCAGGCTGAGAAAATGTGACTGGACCAAGGTCACTCAATGAGCACTGTGACGGGGCATGGATTTGAACCCTGGTCTCCCCAGCTCTCATCCTCCGTTGTAAGCCCAACACTGTCCTGGCTTTCTGCACAATTGGGATTAACCCAGTATTCCCTCTGAGTTAGTGTGAGCTAGCCCACAGTTTTTTAGCTTCTGGCTCACACATTTTTGTCTTAGCTCAGGAAGGATGGCTGCAGAGCAAACTAATTTATGCAGCAGCCAAATCGCTCGCTCACAACTTTAATGCCAGGAGCCAGGGGTCATTTGGGGGGGACGCGGGGGGACGCCATCCCCCCGGGTGAGGTGCGGGAGGGCGGGGCCTGGAGCTCCCTGCTGGTGCCCGCTGGAGGTCGCCGCCGGCTGTGGGGAGGATAGTATGCTCTGCCGGTGATGTCAGGGGGTGTGGCATATGCTAATGAGTTATGCTAATGATTCTCCCTAGCTCTTTTTCTACAAAATGACCCCTGCCAGGAGCTCACAAAGTAGAATTTCTGCTCACAAGACTCCACAGCTTAGAGGGAGCATTGGATGCACCCCCACAGAAAACAGCTTTCAAAAATAAACAGCTGCTCTGTGGAATTACAGCTCATAAGTGTGATTTTTGGAGCATCCATGTGGGAACTGTAACCTAGGAAGTGGTGATGTCAGACCTTAGGGAGAATAGTATTTTTCTTGCTAGTCTAAAAGGGTTGCGAGACAGACTGTATAAACTTTTGAGCCCGCGGCCAACTTGGGAATTCTGATACAGGGTGGTGGCTCCTTCTAAGCTGTGGAGTCTTGTGAGCAAAAATTCTACTTTGTGAGCTACTGACATTAAAGTTGTGAGCAAACGATTTGGCTGCTGCATAAATTAGTTTGCTCTGGGGCCACCCTTCCTGAGCTAAGACAAAAATGTGTGAGCCAGAGGCCAAAAAACTGAGCTAGCTCACACTAACTCAGCTTAGAGGGAACATTAGTGGTGAGCACAACCACAAAATGGCTGCCGCAGAATATGCAACCAGCCACAAAGCATCAGGGAGTGAAGTGATGCATAACTAGGTTTGCCAGCCTTCAGGTGGCACCTAGGGATCTCTCGCTAGTACAATTGATCTCCAGGTGACAGAGACCAGTTCCCCCGGAGAAAATGGCTGCTTTGGAGTGTGGACTCTATTGCCTTATTCCCTGCTGAGGACCCCTCTCCCCTCCAAACCCCGCCCTCCCCAGGCTCCACCCCCAAAATCTCCAGGTATTTCCCAATACAGAGATGGCTGCCCTATGCGTGGCTTTGATAGTAACTCTTCAGCATTTCCGGAAGAAGCTCTATTTAACAAGATGCCTTTTAAAGTTAACATTGTTTGAAAACATCTTCTTGCATACACACAAAATAAGTATGCTAGTTAGAAACTCTCTTTGGGCAATATCTGTCTTCGTGCTGCAGGCATCTAACATCGCTATCCCTTTTACGTGAGCTGGGGGAAAGTGTTCCCTGCCCCCTCCCACTTTCTGAAAGCGCTTGGCAGGCTCCAGGAAAGGTGTTGGGGGGGCACCATGACACCAGGGGGCGCCACATTGGGGATCCTTGCTGTATCTAGAGGGCTGAAGGATTACATTTGGCTTTTTGTGCTTGGAGCCCTTCAAGTTACTGGCTGACTACTTGTTTCTTGCAGCTCAAATCCATACTAAATTTTGTGCGGCGCAACAAAGTGCTTTCTAAGCGTCAAGTTCAGCTTGTGTGTGGTGGGGACTCAGAGGGCAAAGCATGGGATTCTCTGGGTTAAGTAAAATCAAACTGCCGCTTGGGCAGTATTTTTCCACAACAGTTGAACTGCAGGGTAGGAATGTCCCTCTTGTCTTTCATGAGTCATAAGTGTTGTGTGAGCTCCATCATAGTGGATCACTGAAATCCTGGCCCTGAGCCAGCCAGATCACCCCCTCAACTTTCTGTAGGTGAGCCCTGAAAATCGCTCTGTAGCACTCTAGAGAGGCAAACAAAGAGCCATAATTTAATTTAGGACCAGCTGACCAAATAAATAAATTATTCCTCCACTGGTGGTCTCTTCTTTTTGCAGTTCTGTCCTCAAGTGGTTTCCCAGAGCCCCCGCATTTTCAGTTACTGAGATAATGATATGGGGGGACGACTCCAAACTACTGGAGCTCCCTGTGTTTGTGGTTTCTTAGACAGTGTGGGAGTTTGCACTAGAGTGCCCTAGTAACTCAAAGTTTCTGAAAAGTTCATATTTTGAAAGCGATTCCAAAGGTGCGCATTGCAAACCACCTACACTGTATGCTAACGTGAGCTCATATTGAAGTTTTTATTTATTTATTATCTCTATAATTTCAGCATTGCATAATCGCAGCCTTATTTCACCTAAGAAGTGCAAAGCTTTTTATCGTATTACAGTCATGCATTATCTGTTATGTACAGGAATCTCACCGTCTGAAATTTAAAGCTGACAGATCCTTTCTTATGCAGATCTCATTCAGCCTATGCCTTTCATGTCCTTCCAGAAATATTCTCATGTTCAGCTGGCACGCTTAGCCAATCAGAAGCCCATTTACCGAAGCAAACTCTGGTGGTGCGGAATTATTCTTATGGGGATTGGAGAAATAGGGAACTTTGCGGCTTATGGATTTGCTGCAGCCATGCTTGTTGCTCCACTGGGAAGTGTGGCTGTCATAGGTATGATCTCCTTGTGTTATCTTATGGATGTGGATTTTTGCAAACAGTGTAATGCTGGGGGGGGGGAGTATGAAAAAACAGAAGGGCAACTTTTAGAGATGAATTTGTCAGAAAAGATGATAGAAAGGAAGATATTCCAGTGGAAAAGAACTCCAGTAATTTATTTATTTATGCTTTCAACTTGTATCCCGCTCGAACCCCGAGGGGTCTCTGAGCAGCTTACAGTTACTTTTTTTATCCCTATCTATGGCCACACATAGTCAGGGGTGGGGACTGCCCTACCGGCACCCAGTGGAGGGACTCACTGTTTTTTTTCCCGGTTCGGCTTTTGTCGGCTCGGCTTTCGGTTCGGCTCCTCTTCTTCTCCTTCCGGTGGTCTTCGGAGTCGGCTGTATTCGGCGGACCCATCTTTGATATGCCATCTTTCCTAACTGCTGATAATGTAAAACTAGGCTGTTATGGTTTTGAGATACGGTTGCCGGGTCCCCCCTGGCCACCGGCGGGGGATGGGGTGGTAGGGTTGCCAGATCCAGGCTCAGAGACCCCTAAAGATTTGGGGATGAAGCCTGGGGAGGACGAGGACCTCAGTGGGGTACGATGCCCTGGGAGTCCACCCTCCAAAGCATCCATTTTCTCCAGGAGAGCTGATCTCTGTGTTCTGAAGATGAGTTGTAACTCTGGGGGGATCCCCAAGTCCCACCTGGAAGCTGGGCAATCCCTAGTTTCTTCTTTTTTTAGGAAAACAGTGGGGGTACAGAGAAGAAAAGGGGAAAAAACAAGGAAAAAAGGGTTATACAACAGAATTACGTTTTTCAAAGACAATCATGTAGTACATACTGAACGTAAGAACATAAGAACATAAGAGATGCCAATGTTGGATCAGGCCAAAGGCCCATCCAGTCCAACACTCTGTATCACACAGTGGCCAGAAATACCAGTACCAGTCCTACTGTATAGGACGGAGAATATTTTCCCTTTTATATAATTTATATCTATATATCTAATAGCCAAGTGGCCCCGTCTGTGCGGATCGCTAAATCCGCACTTCGGGGGCACTTGGGGGGCAGGGGGAGGTTTGTGCACATGTGGGGCAGTCCCCACGTGTGCACAAAAATCTTGAATGTGGGGGGGGGAAATCGGGGGGATGTTTAAATCCCCCCGAAACACACAGAGCGTCCCCTGCGCATGCGCAGGAAACACTCTGCGACCGCCGCCGTCGCTGGAAAGGCAAGCGGGGAGCCGGGAGGGGGGAAGAGAAAAAGCTCGCTTCGGAGCCGGGGGCGCCTGCACGCGCCCACTCGCCTCTGCCATGACGTGCTCCGGCCGGCGCCTCGG
>NW_015162481.1:1364974-1406035 GCF_001447785.1 Gekko japonicus
ATTTTCACCACTTCTACATATTCATTAAAACCTTTAATAGATAAGTAGTATAGATAATAGATAAGTAGATAAGTAGTATAGATAAGTAGTATATCACGGTGTAAAAGAAAGTCTATTGTATATCTCATATAGAGAACCCATTTGTATTCGAGATATTACATTTGGAACAAATTTTAATTCCACTTCTATTTCATTACTATACAATTGTATATGATAGCCTTCTGCTAGCATAATACACACTCCATCTGTCCTCAAATTTCATAATAGACCTGTTTCTCAAATAGGTTGTTAATTTTGCCCTTACTGCATATTCACAACAAACCGGACCACAGTATTTGTGACTAAGTAAAACACTAAATCACTGTGTATAATTGTACAATTTTTTCTGTTTTTATATTATGCTAAATATGAATTATTAATGTATTTTAGAATGATTCATTAACACAAATACAACTTAAGCATTAACCATGAAGCTCAACAGTACATTCAGAATGATGTCACTTCTGTAGAAATGTTTACAGCCAATAATAAGGTCTTATCTTAGGCACAAGGTCCTAATCTAATATACTTATTACAAAAACAACTAAGACAAACAACAGTGTTCTAGTAATCATTCCGTTTGCGTATTCTTCATCAGGTTCGTCTGTTGTTGTTGATTCAACACAATCTTGAAGTACTGAAGGCAATGTTTCAAGATTCTTAGTACTAGTTCATATACTATATTGGTACCAGGCTATTGCATTTAAGTTCTGGTGACTGGGAATCGCCAGTATTAAACTATGATGTGACTAGGTCTACCATACATTTCAAATGGCTGAACTTCCGAGTTGTTGTTGTTGTTCTTCTTCTTCTTCTTCTGGAGCTCTTCTTTGCAGTTACATTTAAACTATTTATAGGGGGAGAAAAATTGTATTTCCTTGGGAGGAAGCTGCCTGCTGATGAAGCAACTGTACAGGCTGCTGTTTGTCTCTGTTTAATCCCTTGACAGCATTTGAAACAGACACTGATTTTAATAAATGTTTTGTAATTCAAGGAACCATCTGTGTGCTTTCTGGTATACATGTCATTTCCCCCCATTGGCTGCTTCTTTGGGTCATTGGCAGAATGATTTTTTTTAAAAAAATTAAGAACAACCGAAGCGCTGGCAATTTCTTGAATTAAGGCCCTTCTTGCTAGGAATCATTAATATAAAAAATTCACATCCAGGATGGACTTAGTGACAGAACCTGCATTGCTGTTGCCACACAGATGCTGCCAAAAGTGACTATCCCACAGCTGTAATATGTAGTACTTTTGACGTGAAGGTGCATTTTTGAGAGGATTTCAGAACCATGGATTGATTGGGGTGTAGAAACTAAATTAATGAGGTGTTGGTGCAAATGAATGTTCATACTCAGTATGAAAGGAACAGGAATGACTCACCACAATAAGACCATTTTCAGTAGTATCCTTGCGGTGGCCATAATGCTAGTCCTTATGGTTTTTAAAGGCAGAAGACTTCTGATAGTGCAGTATCCTGATGCCCATGTTCTTTTCAGCTGAGAGTAGGAAGTTGAGGGGGGGAACCCAGTGTGGAATCAGCACACATCACTCCTGTGGAACACTACTGGGAAACGTATGAACATACAAAGCCACCATATGCAAGGTCAAGTCATTGGTCCATCTGTCTCTGGACTGTGTACTGTAAGCCATTGGTTATCCAGGGTCTCTGCAAGAGTTTTTTTCCCTCAGTACCTACTACTCAAAGGCCAAAACCAGATGAGATACTGAGAGATCTGTATATAGACCTATTGTTGTTGTTGTTCAGTCACACAGTCGAGTCCGACTCTTCATGACCCCATGGACCATATCACGTCAGACCCTCCTGTCTTCCACCATCCCCTGGAGTTTGCTGAATTTCATGTTCATTGCATCGATAACACTGTCTAACCATCTCATCCTTTGCCGTCCCCGTCTTCTTTGACCTTCAATCTTTCCCAGCATCAGGGTCTTCTCCAGTGAGTGCTCCCTTCTCATTTGGTGGCCAAAGTATTTGAGCTTCAGCTTCAGTATCTGGCCTTCGAAGGAATAGTCAGGGTTGATTTCTTTTAGGATTGACTGATTTGATCTCCTTGCAGTCCAAGGGACTCTCAAGAGTTTTCTCCAGCACCATAATTCAAAAGCATCTATTCTTCGGCGCTCAGCCTTCCTTACGGTATAACTCTCGCAGCCATACATTATAGACCTATAGGCACTTTAAAAATAGCCAGTGTACAAGGTCTTGCTTGCAGTGTGTAATCATGGTAGAACTAAATCCAAAGATTTTCTTTTCTAACGCGAGGAGTTGCAAGAATGAGAACGGCTACAGAACCTATCTAGCATATGCTGGTGGATTATAGTTATTGCTATTCCACTCTGGAACCAATCCTGTATCTCGCTTGGACTCACTTGCTAAATACAGCCTTCCAGTTGATATCCAGTGTCCCATGATCAATGATGCCCTCATTTTTTAAAGACTATGAGTGAAAGTAAATGAAGAGCTTAATTCCAGTGCAGGTTATACCAGAATGTAGCAACTGATATCAGTGTTGTTTTAAAGAGATTTTATTGCATGCATCTTTGTACCTAATTTAGTGCTGCTTTTCGGGTTACTTTGCTCTGATCAAAACTGAATGTTTTCTGTAGTTATGAGTTGAGGGTGTTATATAGTCACTGGATCAAAAGGTATGATGTTGTATTTGGATTTGATCAAGACAGGAGAGATGTTAGGTGAGCAAATGGTGAACCAAACGTTTGATGAAAATTATGCGTTTGTATTCAAAGTTGCTGATCTTACATTAGACTAATGTGATGAATCTTTTAGGCTTGTGGAAGTATCCATGGAACTTAGGTAGGTGAACCCAACACACAGTTGTCTGGATAGTTTGTCCACGTCCTAAATTGACCTCATTTTAAATATATATATATATATTATAGGTTGCATTATTAAATAAAGATTATTTTCCCCCTCAGGTAGTGCACTTATATCTGTCTTGTTTCAAAAAGAGAACACGAGGGCTGAAGGTGTATTAGGTAAGTAAAATGATCCCATCATGTCTAGAATTGTTTTCATAATGAGAAGATTGTATTTTCAAACTCTTCATCCTCACCAAGCTTCAACATAACTGTACGGTGAACACTTAATGGCTATAGGAAGGAACATTATGGTTTTAAAATGATCAAATTCTATTTATGTTTATCTTTTTGCTGCCAGTTTTAAACCAGAAAATAATATTTGTATGACAATAGTAGAAATCTCATCAAAACATGGCATCAGCTAATTGCTTGTGTTGCTCTGATTTGGAAGATTGTCCACAACTCCCGCCCCCCTTTTTAAAAGGAACCATTTGTTCCTTTTGTACTAATTCAAGCCTTTTCCAAAGGCATTTCAGCAATGTTTTGGCAAACATGATCTTTATTGTACAAAACACTAGACTTCCTGGCTGCCTCAGAGATATTTCTACAAATCAAGACATCCTCTATTTATTAGGAATGAGACTAATTCCAGCAAAATTTGGGGTTGCTTTACATAAGACAATAAGGCATTGCTGGTTTTTGGTATTTAAGACTTCTCTGTGTAATAATTCATATGCGTAAATGTTGTTGACACATTTAAGATGACGGTGGTTTTCGAATTTTGTTACGATGCTCATTCCCGCAGCAGCTGGCTGTGCTTTCTAATGCTCAGCTGGACTTGTAAAAAGCAGTGCTGGCGAGAGTGTCTTTCCACCAGCCCCTGCAGTCAGCAGAAAAGCCCACCAACTGCACTGGCAGCTCAGCCCACTCTGTTCCCATCGTTCACCAAGGCTGTTTCCACACAGGAAAGCCCCCCTCCCTCCCCTGGGGCCAGGATTTGAGAGCATCCAGATGACATTGTGCCCAGGGTGGGCACAACTTATCTGGCTGCTACGTTTCCCCCCCCCTTCTTTGAGCGAGATTAAAATAAGATGGCTTTTGAGTGGATGTGATGGAGAAAAGGTGGGTGAGGAGGGCCGCAGGAGCAGGGAGTGCAGCAGGGATGGGTGTGTGTGCCCGTTCCCTCTCTGCTCGCTGTTGCTCCTGTGGTGGGGGCATATTTTTTATGCCCTAGTGTGCAGGGGTCATTTTGTAGAAAAAGAGCTAGGGGAACTCATTAGCATAACTCATTAGCATATGCCACACCCCCTGACATCAGGGACCCGGCGGTGGACCTGCAAGGCCAGCAGGAGTGCAAGGAAGCCCCGCCAAGGCCCTCCCTGGCCCCAGGCAGGCAGGGGTGGGGAAAGGCGGGGAGGAAGCAACTTACCCTCCCTCTTCTCCTGCCTCCTCCTGGCTGAATGAGGGCTGGAAGCGGGGTGGCCGGAAGCAGGGGGCGGGGCTTCATCATGTGCCCCGCCCCCCTGCACCTCACTCGGGGGAACTGTGTTCCCCCGCGTTCCCCCCCGAAATGACCTCTGCTTGTGTGGAAACATGTGGAAACTCCGTCCTCTTGCTTATGTGCACTGAGGGTAGTGGATCTCATTAAATATTACTCTTTTTTAAAAAATGCACAGGCATGCCCTGGGGCATGTGTGGGCATGCCCTCCTGAATTTAAAAAAAAAGAGCCAAAAAATGCATCTGAAGCCTACCAAGTGTATCTGGGAAGGGAGAAGATTGAGACAGATGTGTTGCTCCTGATAAGGTACACATGAATCTGCCTTATACTTTATCAGACCCTTGGTCCATCAAGGCCAGTATAGTCTACTCAGACTGGCAGTGGCTCTCCAAGATCTCAGGCAGAGGTCTTTCACACCTACCACCTGGTCCTTTTACCTGGAGATGCTGGCAAGAGACAGCCAGCCACTCCTTTTCAGTGCATGTACACTTTACAGTCTCAAAGTATACTTTGCACACTTCATTATCGATGAAAAAATTCTCCTTCTAGGAAACATGCCCTGTTTGAAGTGTCCCCTCAGTCAGGGCAACATGGGAAGAAGGACATCTGGGCTATTCCTGTAAATAAGCAAAGGGATGACGGTGCCTATGGGAGTAATGGCTGTCATTGCACAGCTGTGGGGAAAGACAGTCGGTACTGCTCCAGCAGCCCCGTAACATTGAGTCTGTTGATCCTAGTGATACATGGAGAATTCATCCCTCGGCTGATCGTGTTCCCCCTTCAGCCTTGTATGCTGCACATTGTTTTAACTAGAGCTCTGTGCTGATTTATATTATTTCTCTGAGCTTGTCTTTGCCGTGAAGGTTTTTAACAGTCTTGCTGCATTCCATTGGAGTTAGCTGTACAATGGCAGATCCTGGTGATTGTTGGGAGCTCTTGTGTTAGCACATAAATACAGAATGCTGCCATCCCCCCCTCCCAAATAGGGTGTGAGCTGTAATGTCCCACCGATGTTTTGTGCAGTATTTCGTACCCCAGAATCTCACGTTCCATATAAATGATTGGCTGTAGGAGTGGGGAACCTTTAAATAGAAAAGATACGTGAAACCACATTGCCAAGTTTAAATTGGCATGTCAGCAGCAGCAAAGAAAGTAAGACACACTCGTTTGGAGAAGCATGTATTGCCTCTTCACACATTCAAGCGCACTGTGTCACAAATGCACATTGTCCGCTTTAGAGCTTTGACTCTTGAATGCTCCTGCCCTGAAAAATCTTGTTGGTCTCTAAGGGGCAACTGGGATGGATCTAATTGTCCTCTTTTGCATCAGCACTTGTCCCTACCCCTGTATACAACACAGCAACAGAAGCCACTACTGAGATTTGTAGGCTGGGGAGGGGAGCAGGAATCTCCCTGGTTTCCTAGACTGCATTCCCTATCTGTTGAACAGCAGCCTGTGCCTAGCATAGCACCTCTTTGGGCTGGAGACTCTAGGCACGTGCCTTGCTTGTAGGGTTGCCAACCTCCACATGGGGCCTGGAGATCTCCCAGTATTACAACTGATCACCAGACAACAGAAATCAGCAGAAAACTGAACCGCCTGCAGTGGCATTTAGCTATGGGCGGCACTTTCCAGGGACACGCTTTCCCTTCCACAGTTTTCTTTCCACGCTCCCTCTCCCTACTGTTAATGACTCACCAAGCAAAACTGTGTGGCTCTGGGTGGAATTTAAAAGTCAGCAGGACAAAAAAAATGTTGCCTAACCACACAATTTTATTATGATTTATTGGCTTGCCAAAAGCCACCTTGCGAGTTTGTGGCCAGTGTTTTAGTTCCTGCCCAGTGTTTTAGTTGTTGTTTTTGTCTTTTTGTAGGTGCATTTTAGCTCTGATTTTAATTGTTTTAATGATGTGTTTCTGTTGGTTTTAATGGTTTTTAAGTTGTGGTTTTATTTTGTGCGTTTTTAATTTGTTAGCTGCCTTTGTGGCCCTTATGAGGTCAGAAAGGCATGGTATAAATTTTGTAAAATAAATACAATAATTGCTGCCGCAAGTGCAGAGGCATGAACATTGGCCACAGAGCTTCCGCACAGATGTCCTGTGTGAACTCCCACCTGTGTAATAACCAGGAATAATCCTCTCCTATAGGAAATTAAGGAGCTGCGATGGCTCAAGTGGTTAAGACGCTGAACTGCAGGCTGTGGAAGGTCGGTAGTTCAGCAGTTCAAGACCTGGGTGACGCAAGACGGAGTGAACTCCTGTCTCTGGTTCCAGCTCCTGCCAACCTAGCAGTTCAAAAGCAAGAAATTGCAAGTAGATAAATAGGTACCACTTCGGTGGGAAGGTAACAGCGTTCCGTGCGCCTTGGTGTTTAGTCATGCCGGCCACATGACCACGGAAACGTCTTCGGACAGCGCTGGCTCTTCAGCTTTGAAACGGAGATGAGCACCGCAACCCTAGAGTCGGACTCGACTGGCTTTCGAGCAAGGGAAACCTTTACCTATAGGAAATTAACCTGAAGGGGTGGAGTGACTGTGGAAGAATGATAGAAAGCTGTCTCTTGCCGGTGACATTTTTGCATAAAAACTGGTTGTATAAATTCATCCGCCGTATGCTAGAGAGAGCTTGGTACCATGTTCTAAACATATGGCTTAAAGAGTAACATGTTTGTCTCCATGTGTTTATTTCAAGGTGGAACTCTGATAATCGCAGGAACATTTTTGTTGGTGACATTTGCTCCTCACGTTGCCCAGGAACCCACAGCAAGAAGCATACAGAGTTATTTAGTTAGCTGGCAGGTCCTGATTTATGTGGTGAGTCCAGTCTTCATAATCTGCTATCTGTAATTCAGATGCTCTTGATCTGCATCACGAGGCACAGAGTCAACGTTGCTTTCTGTGGGACAGATTGCTCTCCCAGTCGAGGATGTTGCAATTCTCACTTCAGCTGCTATTCTTTCCACATTCCTTGTGTCAAACAGAGTGAAATCAAAGATGCCTCTCCAAGCCGAATATAGAAAGGAGCAGGAGAAAGCCAGGCTGGATTTGCTGAGATGGGACATGATGCAGGCTAGCATAAGAAGAACAGCATTTGTGTAGTGCCATCCTGTCTGCTGGGTTATTTTGCATTAATATGTTTTCAAATTCTTCAAGTGACCAGAGGCTTGGCTTTATGTAAAATATAGCATATCTGTTCCACTCCATTCTGAATTTTCAGTATGAGAGTTGTATGAGAAGTAGCTAAACGCAATTCTCTGAGTCCATTGAAGTCGATTGGTGTAGAAGAGTGTAACTCTGTTGAGGACCGAGCTCTTAGCTGTGGGAATCCAATACAGCACAGGGGTCGTTTCGTAGAAAAAGAGCTAGGGGAACTCATTAGCATAACTCATTAGCATATGCCACACCCCCTGACATCACTGGAAGTGTGTCGTGAGGCCACGCCCCCTCACCAGAAGTGTGTCATAAGGCCACACCCACCACTCAGTTAGTCTTAGTCTTAAAGGTTAGTTTTAAAGGTGCTATTTGTTAGTCTTAAAGGTGCTATTTGAACTCTTGGACTATTTTGCAGCAACAGACTAACACAGCTACCTCGGGGAAGCTCCTGGATGGGGCTGGGAGTCCTTGCGGAGGCCACATGGAGTGGCCTCGGCCAGGCAGAGGGGGAGGACGCCAACTTACCCTCCTGCTTCTTCCTCCTTCTGCAACAGAATGAGGCTGGAAGAAGGGGGCGGCCGGAAGAAGGGGCGGGGCTTCGTCATGTGCCCCGCCCCCCTGCACCTCACCCGGGGGAACTGCGATCCCCCGCGATCCCCCCCGAAATGACCTCTCTGCAGCTCCAAGCTTGAATGGGTGGTTAGGAAAGCAAGAAAGACTTTTAGGCCAAACATAAACAGAAGTCCTGTGGCCTCCTTGAGATTGCACATTATTATTTTAGCAAAAGCTTTTGTGGACCAGGACCTGGTTTGTGATAGCCTGTTAGTGAGTCCTCTCTCAGCAAATATGTATTTATAGGATTATGAGGGGGGGAAACAGCTAGATCGAGGGGTGGTGAAATGTCAGAAATACAAGTTGAGATGTAGTTATGTAGAATTCACATGTAATCAACTTTACTAAATTAGTTAACACCTACAGTGGCTGATTTGTTTATTCAGATATTTCTACCACACTTTTCTCCCCAGTGGGGATCCAAAGGAGACCACCACATCCGTTTCCCATGTTATCCTCACAACAACAGTTATCCTGTGAGGGAGGTCAGGCTGAATTGGTCACTGCCGGAAGAACACTGCGTGAACCTCCATGGCAGAGTGGGGAATTTAAGCCTGAGCCTCCAAGATCCTGGACTCCCACTCTAACCACTGCCCCAAGCTGAGTCGGGATTAGGGAGGACTGATTTTTCATGTCCTGCAATTTAGCCTGAAAAAGTGTTTTTGTGTACTGACCAAGAGATAGTTGTTGGCAGCAGGGTGAAATGCTAGGTTAAATCCAGGGGTCTTGTTGTAGAAAAAGAGCTGCCGGAGCTCATTAGCATAACTCATTAGCATAACTTATTTGCATATGCCACGCCCCCTGACATCACCGGAAGTGACAGAAGGCCACACCCCCTGACATCACCGGAAGTGTGTCAGAAGGCCCGGCTACTTACCCTCCTGCTTCATCCTCATTCCCAAACGGAATGAGGATCGAAGCAGAGGGCGGGGTAAAGAAGGGGGCGGGGCTTCACCACGTGACCGCCCCGCCCCCTAGAGGTTCTCTTCTGGAGCTCCGTACCTGAGAGCTCCCCCCCGACTAGAGCCCTGGTTAAATCCATTTATTTTCTTTTTTTTCTTTTTGGTGAGTATCTGTGTGTGTGTGTGCGTGCATGCCTGGAAGTCATGGTTGACTTCTGGTGACCCCTAGTGGGGCTTGGATGTTCAGAGAGGTGGCTTGCTATTGCCTGCCTCTGCCTCCCGGCCCTGGTATTTCTTGGAGGTCTCCCATCCTTGTACTTGCCAGGGTCAGTGCTCCTTAGATTCCAAGATCTGATGAGATCAGGCTTGCCTGGGCTATTCAGGTCAGGGCTAGGTTAAACCCATTTCTGTACTTGTGAGTATATGCTAGATGCCATGGAAAGCAGATTAATAATGGTGGTTCAGTTGTTTAAAGTTCAGGGAACTTTGACATTTCCAGTAACACCGGAATAGCGGTGCAATCCCAAAAACACTTTCCTGGGAGTAAGTCCCATAGAATAGACCTGAGTAGGATCCTGATTAGACCCGCTTAGTGTCGTTTTGCGCATTAGGCGTCAGGCAGTGCAATCCTATGCAGCTATTGCAGTCTATAACCATTGACTGTCTGGCGGTGCAATCCCTTGACTTCCATGGTTTTAGACTGGAGAAACTCTGCATGGGAATTGCGCTGTGAGAATGAGCTGGGGGACCAAAGACTCTCTTGTCCATCCTTCTTTCCTCCTGAGTGCAATGTGCCCTTTGCTTCCTAGAACTGACAGTGGTCTTGTGAGTGATATGTCTGAACTGATGCTAACCATGACTAACTTCAAACTAGATATGCACCTTTAATGCACATAGAGAATTGTACCATGGTTAGCTCTAAAAAGGGAAAGGAGGGGGATCAGTTCTTGGGATGGGGGGGAGTCTGCAGCACATTTCCTGACCGCAGTGAAGAGATTATGAACGTGATGTCAGCCAAAATCTCTACTGGGCAGCTACGTTTTAAGCCAGCTCTTCACCCTGCCAACACAGCCAATGATATTTCATTCCCAGTGAATTAAAAGGTCTTGAAATCATAGGCTTGTTAGAGGGGGGAAAGACCTTTCCTCACCTTCTAAGCTTTAGGCTGTAATCCAGGAAAGCACTTAAACACTTGCTTGGACATTTTCCCCCCTGAACGTTTACTGGTGACCTAATTTTTCTGTGAGAAATGAAAAAAGGTGTGAAGTGGAACTTTGACCTCCTTCTTCTTTGAGCAAATGGGCTGGATCCAAACGTGCCCTTCCTGTTCTTCGGGGAGTCTTCCAATCATGGCAAAACTCCTGTTTACAGAAGAACTTTCAGTTTCCAAAGAAGGACTTCTGTTGAAGGAACACTGTGTCCATCTGCTTAGGGAAGGAGCACCTCAGGGACAGGAAGCCCATCAGGGACAGTTTGAAATCTGGGACTCTTGGTTCAGAATTCTGAAGTCAGGATAACAAGGACTAACTGCTTGTTTATATTGATTAGCCTGTGTCACTGGTTGATTTAAATCAATTTAGTTGTATTGTTTGAATAATAGTAGCCCAGCCTAGCCTGATCTCATCAAAGCTCGGAAGCCTAAGCAAAGTTGGCCACAGTTGGTACTTGGATGGGAGACCACCAAGGAAGGCTAGGGTTGCCATGCAGAGGAAAGCAATGGTAAACCATCTCTGCTTATCTCTTGCCTTGAAAACCCCATGAGAGGTCGCCAGAAGTCAGTTGCGACTTGTCGGTACACAGTTATTTTATTATTATTGTTTGACCACAAGATAAATACCCAGAATGCAATGCCAGGTGCCCATGGCTCAGCATAGAACAAATCACAGAGAGAGTAGCAGTTGTTTTTTGCCAGTTCCTCTCCCTGCCTCTGCAGCTCGCTGTGTTCCCCAAAAGGCCTTAACTCTTTGAACCCAGTTTTCAGGGGACATGGGGGGATGCACATGTCAAGAATTAGTGACCTTCTCTTTGCAGGTAGAAGTGACTTTTGCTTATGCAGAGAGGGTTCTTTTTTATCTACGCCTTTGCATTTCTATTCTCCCGCCTAGGGAGATGCACATAATCCACCATTCTCCTAAGCAAGATTAAGAAACTAAGAGCAAGCTTTTTTTCTGAGAGAGAGAACATGTTCATGCATCTGTGACTGTGGGTTATTACACCATGATTAGCTTAGAAAATTGATTCTTACAAGAAATAACAATGAGATTTATGTCTGTTAAAGATCTGCATAAATCACCCTTTCTTTTAAAAAAAGCAACAAGCTGCAAACTCCCCCTTTCCTTCCAGAATCTATTATCTTGATGCCTAGAAAAACACCTGTGAATTGTTTTGCAAGAGTTAATTATCTTTCTGTTGCCTCTGGAAGCCAAAGTGTGAAGTCTATTTGAAAAATTATTCAGGGGGGGAAATGGATTGCTTGCTAATATATTTTTCATTCTACAAATGGGGTAATTTGGTGGGGGCTTGCATGAATGTGGCACAGAATTGATGCAGAGGAGAGCGCTTGCTTGGTCCATATTTCTTCGTATTAAGAGTTGTTGGCGCAAACTCTGAAAGTTTCGTCATTGCCACAGTTGTGACTTTCTGAAATGAGTGAGCCTGGAGAATGAGCAGTGAGAAAATAAGGCAGGAAGGAAGAAACCGTCTTTATGGGGGAGGGATTACTGTAGCCCTTGGGGTGACCTTGTACTTGACACTGTAATACCGTTATTAATACCTGTGTTAAGAAATGTAATGTGTAAAGCAACCCTGAAGGCTGAACCACACATAACACACATAATCGCTAGGAATCCGAAAGCAGATCCCAAATGTGAATTTTAGCTGCCAGAAGGACCCATGGGAGGGAGTTCAATTAAGACGGCAACTCTGGAGAAAGGGCGGAGGGGGGGGGCTGAGAATTCCCCTTGTGCCATTTCCCCAATTGGAAAGGGTACCCTCATACTGCTTTGAGCTCTGGGAGAGGGAAAAGTCAGGCACAATATGGATGTCTATATTTTTCTCTCCTGGCTCTTGAAGTAGCTGGGAAGGGAAGGCAGAGTGAAAATTCCCCTTCCGCTGGCTGTAACCCTGATGCCTGTCAGTGTGGTTTGGCCCATGATTCAGAAGCAGAGACCTCCTCTGAGGCTGTACATTTGATGGAATCCCAGACTGGCAAGAGGCCCATAGCCACAACAGCGCCGCCATTCTCTCTTCTGCATGGAGGATCCAAGAAGGTCAGAGACTGCTTAGGGCGAGAATAAGGGGAAGGGGGAAACTGGGAGAGAAAAAACAGAGACCCTGGAAAAGGGTCTCACCCCAGCCCCTTTGAGAGAGGGAGAAGCATAGGGGTGCCAACCTCCAGGAGGGGCCTGGATATCTCCGGCTGTTTCAATTGATCTCCAGGCAATAGACATCAGTTCCCCTGGAGAAAATGGATGCTTCGAAGGGTGGACTCTGTGAAATTGTTAACTGCTGAAGTTATTCCCCTTTCCAGACCCTGCCCTCCCAGGGTCCACCCCCTAAATCTCGAGGTATTTCCCCATCCAGAACTGGCAAACACTGATACCTCCCCCTTCCTATGCAAGGCTTGAGCATGCGGGGCAGGTTTCACCTACCTCCCTGGCCTCGCCCTGCCCAGGTGGAGGGGGAGGCCATGAGGCCACCAAGAAGAGTTCCAGTGGCCATAAGGGCCAGTTTGCCCTTGATTCTGGGTTCATACGTTCCCCTTCCAGACTAAAGACTTTTCCCCAAATCCTACAGATTGAACACACACAGTGAGTCTAAACTGGGTCTCAGCTGATGTTTTAAAATGAAGTCCGGAACAAGAAAAACAGGTTCCCCATGGTTAAATATCTTTTTTTTTTTAAAGGCTTGTCATGCCGCACCCCAGTCTCTAAGCTAGGGTTGCCAGACCACAGGTCCCAGCGGGGGTTGCTCCGCTTTTGGGGGTTGCAGTCTGCTGCTGGTCAGCTGGCTGGTGGGGGGAAATCCCACCCCCAATAGGGACGTGACATCATTGCATTAGTGACATTGCATACAACATTTTGGTTTTTGGCTAAACTCAATGGTTTTGAAGAAGAAAAAAGCATAGAGTTTTTGCTCCCAAACCAGAACGTCACACGCGATGTCACCAATGTGATGACATCACCCAACAATGTCCCGCCCACCCCCAGAACGCCCCCAAATCCCCCCGCCACAATGGCGAGGGAACCTGGCAACACTACTCTAAGCACTTTGTGTCCGCATGGCGGCAACCTGTAGCCTGTATGGAATGTGGCTTGGGGTGCAAATTCTGTGCCTGCCGGAGCATTGCTTGTAGCTATGAAGCAGCGAGCCTGGATTGTGTGCTGCGTTAAGGCCTCCCCATCTGTAAAACGTCTTGCAAAGCAGCCTCTCCTGCCCTGTCATTAAGCTCTGCTGGTATATTTTTCTTTTATGTAGCCTTCTGACAGGTAGTTGGCTAGGCAGTGATTGAAAAGCAGTGCACAGTTACAAATGCTTTGCAGGTGTTTTGAACAAGAAGTGTAAGTTTCGCCCAGGTTTTATTGATTACGGAGGTGGACAGAGAAGAACAAGTGAAGGCAATTTGGTGCAAAGAGAAAGGGAGATGAGCTGTATTTCAGGGCTGAAAGGAGGCATTTGTCTGCTGTGATCTTCAAGTCACTTACACTGGAGTAGTCCCATTGCAGTTGGATGATTGCAGTCAATCCACATTTACTGTTATTAACTATAGCACTATGTACTGTGTTGATTCTTTAGTTTTAAAAACTATAGTCTTATTAAAGTTGAATGCTTTTTTGCTTGACGGTTATGACTGCAAAAAAGATCAGATATTTTATTTTAAATCTTAAAGGCTTACGGGAAAAAACCCACCTCAAATTAGACTTTCCAAAAGGGAGTAAAAGCAGACTGATATTATAACTGTTCTTAGTCCTAGGAAAGGTTTATAGGATGAATAAGTTTTTGACAAATGACATACGATGTGGCTACTCTAATCACCACTGTAACTGTTCAAAAGATGAATGTGTGACATCTTGTTAGAGATTTCACCTTCAGCAACATTTGCTTTTTATCTGTTTTGCTCTCTCTTTTTAGATCTTGGGAGTAATAACATTCTGCATTCTTCTGTATTTCTATAAAAGAAGGGATGTGAAGCACGTTGTGGTTTTGTTAACTATGGCAGCACTGCTAGGTAAGACTTATTTATTTATTTATTCAATTTATACCCCACTCTCCCCGTGAGCGGGCTCAGGGCGGCTTACAACAGTGGCCCAATTGCCAGTAAAACCAATAAAACAGTATACATCATATCAGACTTGTGTCATCTCCAGCTGGGGTTGCCAAGTCCATCTTCCACCCCCAGCGGGGGACTTTGGGGGCGTTCCTGGAGGGGGCGGGGCATCCCCGACGTGATGACGTCACGTTGGGGATATCCGCCCCCCCCCGCCCGTGCGCCAGATCTCCAGAAACGGCAGTTCCCTGCACTTAAAGGAGCCGGCGTTTCCCTTTTAAATGCAGGAGCCGGCGTTTCCCCTTTAAGAGCAGCCGCATTTCCCTTTTAAGAGCACGAAGCTGGCATTTCCCTGCAAGCTTGCGGAGATTGAGCTTGGGAGGAAACACGGGTTCCATACACTTAAAGGGAGAGAGATGGGTGGCTGTGGGTGTTGGGGGTGGGGCTTCCCCCACCGGCCATCTGGACGGCAGCGGGTAGAACCCCCCCCAAAATGGGGGACCCCTGGCAAACTGGGGGGTTTGGCAACCCTATCTCCAGCCCTGTTTTGTCCTGACCACTTGTCCACCACCGGTCTTTGGTCTCCTTCATCCACTATATTTTGTGGGGCTTCCTGGAATAGAAAAAAGTTCATCTTTGCTGAAGGTAATCCTTCTCTGTTGGAGGAAGACTTGGTGCTAGGGAGTCACAGGATCCAGCCTGTGGTTTCCACAATCTATAGCACATGCATACTAAGATTCCACTGCTACCTTATCTGACTCCATGTCTTTGGTACACAGGTGAGTTTTGTTTTGAGCCAGGTTTGGCAACAGGTTTTGCATCTGCAGGAGTAATTCTGCAGGCATCCCAGTAGATCTGTCATGCAGCTCACTCATAACTGGTCCTGTAACTAACAATAGATTCCGAAATAGTTCTTGTCCATGGGATGGAAGGCCCAGTCAAATTAAACTCCAAGACATCTCTGTTGGAGTCATCCTGTTATTGCAGAACATTTTCTTTGAACTGGTGTTCTGTTGTTAT
Source organism: Gekko japonicus (assembly GCF_001447785.1). Classification (NCBI taxonomy): domain Eukaryota; kingdom Metazoa; phylum Chordata; class Lepidosauria; order Squamata; family Gekkonidae; genus Gekko; species Gekko japonicus. The sequence goes on from NW_015162481.1 coordinate 1,380,299, forward strand.
TTTTTTAATCATTCCCTGCTGAGACGGGAGAGGGAGAGAAAACTGAATGAAAGTATTCATATAGAATTTTCCTCATTGTTCAGAATTTGTCACATACATCATGTATGAGGAGCACTTTGCAGACTTCAGAGCACTATACAAAGTGTTATATATCGGGTTGGATCCAGACTAAATTTTCCATTAGCAGAATGGAACTTCCCTGCCACTCCCCTTCCATTGCAGTGCGTTTATCTCCATGAAATGCTGCTCCTGGGGGAGAGGGGACCCCCCCCCCGAGGAATGATATGAGTGGGTTCTGCAGCAGGAAGGAGGGATGGGTGGGAATGGCCAATTTACTCTGGATCCAAACTATGATTTTACAGTTACTCTATAAGGTAGTCCAGTATCTGTTTTTCCCCATACTAGAAATGGAAGACTGGGGCTGCAAGAAAGTGCGTAGGACTCAGTGGACTTCAAGTTCATGCTTTTAATCCTTTCAGTAACCAAATAATGGTGATTGAAGAGTTGGCAGTGAAACACAACCAGGGCTCTAATGGAAGGAGCTGCCTTGTGACTATGACCTATGCAAAGAGTCTTTAGAGGCATTGGATGGTGATCCAAACACGTCCTTGCCAGAGAGTGACCCAGCATGCACCCAGCAAGGTTAAAAAAACCCTACAGCTCTATCGAAAACAGAGCATTGCTCTAATGATACATAAAATTAAATCTTACCTACCCAATCCAATCTCTGTATAAGGACATGCTTTGAGAAATAAACATCTGTTGAAAATGAGGAAAGATAAAAAAATGTAATTAACTTTAGGTCATCTGAGTCCAGTGGAAAGGGGTGACGCAATAGGAAATGATGGCGCAGAGGTATTTGCAGTCCCAAATACTTTGCTGATCTCAACCAAGTTCCTTGATACTGGCTTTTGATCCATGTACAGGCATGTCATGGGGATGTGAGATAATGCAGGGTAACTCACTGTTTAACTCGTCGTTTGCTAACCATTTTAGAGCCTCTCCAAACAGTGGGGTGGACCCAGCCATCCTCCAAGGAGCCTTCTTCCAGACTAAGGAGTCTTTCTCCAACTTAAGTGGTTTTTCCCACCAGTGGAGTGGTAGGATAGGAGTAGGATCGACCCAAGTAACTTAGAGGAGAATTAGAAGTGCAATGCATATCTGATCTCACTCCATCCACATGGCAGGAGGTCCATTGCAAGGGTTGTCATGAGCTGGGAATTCACACAGGTGCCTGTTGGGCATCCATTTGTTTGTGGTAGCAATGGTGTGGGAAACGGACATGCAGATGCAACTTCCTTCCACTCTAGCATGAGGCTCCCTGTGGTCTCCAATCCACAGAATTGATGGGATTCACAGCTGCTTAGTACCAGCGATGCTGCAACATCTGGTGCTCCCAGACTGTTCTCTGAGCCCCATGCAGATACAACTTTACACTTGGATGCAACTTGACGCTTGGATAGGGTTTGGGGAGCCTATTGGTGAGTGGGTTTATTTGGGCTGACACCTTAAGAAATTCTTCATTGTTTGATCCTAGAAGGAATGGATTACAGAGACTATTTGAAATTCTGCGTTGCTCGGCAAGGTTTTTGGATCAGGACTAGCTGGATTCACACACAAGCTAAGAAATCTGTAGCTTAGGGCCTCAGATCATGAGCCGTCTCTAAATATTTAAAAAAAAACACCTACATTTTGCTAATACACAATTTTGGTAAAGCTATGGGGCCTCTTAAACTTGACATAGCTTCGGGCGTCGGCTTGGATGAAATAAATAAAACAATGGGTTGGATGCAGCCAGCTATCCACCCCACCCCCCATTTTCAAGCAACACCCTTCTTAATTTTATTTATTTATTTAGGCATTTTTACCCCGCCCTCCCCACAAGCGGGCTCGGGGTGGCTTACTACAGCTCCCATCCCACAGGGCTTCATTCTCATGCAAGTCCCATAATCTTCAACATAGCCTCTTTCCTTTACCACTACCGGCAAAGCTAATTGAATTCAGCCTAATAACTCCTGCATAAAAGGCCATGCTGGTCTAAGCACAATGCAGAAGCTTAAACTGGATTGGTGATTCGATGGCCAAACAAGATAAAGAAGAAGAGTTGGCTTTTATACCGCACTTTTCTCTACCTTATGGAGTCTCAAAGCGGCTTATAATTGCCTTCCCTTCCTCTCCCCACAACAGGCATCTTGTGAGGTAGGTGGGGCTGAACTGTGACTGGCCCAAGGTCACCCAGCAGGCTTCACATAGAGGAAGAGTGGGGAATCAATCTCAGTTGTTCAGATTAGAGGCCACTGCTCTTAACCACTACACCATGCTGGCTCTCTACCAATTCTGTTTTCATCTCTGTGCTGTCATTGACATGTGCACTTGCCCCCCTGGAACTCAAGCCAAAGCACATTCTAAATATGCAGCTTTGTTCATTTGTTGGAACATGTTTCTATTGTGTGCACTGTAAAAAGTCCTCAGGCCAGGAGAATAAAAATTATGGCTCGATCTCTGGGGATCTGTCTCCTGTGCAAGACCTACTGAAGTGAATGGAATACAGATGGAGCGCAATGAATGGGACATAAGAACACAGATGTTAATTGCATAACATTGTGCTCTGTGCTGGAAAGAGGGAGATCATGCTTGGTGGATGGTGCTAAAGAATTGTAATAGGCGACAGTGTTTTTAAAAGGGTGATATTATGCAGCATCACACAAGACCCAGTGGATTGTATTTCGTGCAACATTCTAGCGTGTATTAGAACTTGTCTCCATTTTCAGTATTTTGTCAGTATCTCATGGGGTTTGCCTTATGATGGTATCCAACATTCTGAGGCAGCAGATTTTGGAAATGTTTCCAAAAAAAAAAAAAAGCTTGAAAAAGTCTGAATCTATTGTGGTGAATAAACCACTCTTATTGAATTTAAATGGGGCAAGAATGAGACACTTTCACAAAGAAGTCATGTTTGCCACAGGCATTCTGGTGTTTTCCAAAGCAAACATTAAGTGCAAACAACAGATGTGTGTCCTTAAACACCCATGAACATATGTTTAGGGATCCGATTGAGTTGTAGCCCCTTGCATATCTATAATGGTGTTTCAGGATAGATGCCTGTCATTTCCGCTTTGGGTTTGCAGTGGGAACCATGATGGACAGTTGGTTGACATGCGTGGGAGGGGCTGCGGCTCTGATAGAGAATCTGCTTTGAATGTTAGAAGGTCCAGGATCAATTCCTGTCATCTCCAGTTGAAAGGATTGGGAAGGACCTCTGCCTGAGACCCTGGAGAGCCACTGCCAGTCATTGTAGATGATACTGACCTTGATAGACCAAAGGTATTACTCAAATTAAGTCAGCTTCTTATGTTCACGAGACAGGTGTGTAAAGTGCACATCTTCTAGATGGCCTGCTTTGCACAGGAGACCTTTGTTTGTTTCCAGAGGTCACACAACTGGTTGATAGCAACAGGATAGGATTTGCAATAATGGGTTTAAATTAAGGGTGGGAAAGCAATGTTCCCTCTAAGCTGAGTTAGTGTGAGCTAGCTCACAATTTTTTAGCCTCCGGGTCACACATTTTTGCCTTAGTTCAGGAAGGATGGTTCCAGGGCAAACTAATTTATACGGTAGCCAAATCGCTCACTCACAACTTTAATGCCAGTAGCTCACAAAGTAGATTTTTTGCTCACAAGACTCCACAGCTTAGAGGGAGCATTGGTGGGAAGGTACCAGCTGGATATTACAAAGAACTTTTTTACAGTAAGAGCTTGTGTCACACCTTATTGCAAAAGAACTCTGTAATAGCTACGGAAGAATTGTTCTCTCTCCACTGTTACCCACTTGTAGAAATTGCCAGAAATGGCAAATGGGATGAGGCTGGAGGTGGGGTAGGGGTAGGGGCGTTCTATATCTGTCACACTACTTTTAATAAGCAGAAAGGTCTGTATTTCATAGGCGATTTATTTTCCCTGGAAAGAGAGCAGAGAAGTGTGAGTATAAATCTGCAAACGTTTTTAGCAGTGTGGCTCTGGAAACTGACTCATTGAGGAGCACCTTGCTGCATGCCTAATCTGGAATTTACAGTGGGGTAGATTGGAGTGGGGTGCGTGCGTGGGGTGGGGGGGGACAAAGTTGGATCTCGGCGCTTCCCGCTGTTGCAAATGAGGTCACTTTTCAGCTGCTTCAAGACTAGCTAAACGAGGTCTGTTATCAGAGTTAGCAAAACCCATTGCTTCCCTATTCGGTGCTGCGTTAACCAGAAGAACCGTTTCTGTATTAAATATTTAAAGAGACTCTTAGGGGCTTCCTATGCCTGGTCGTTAAATTTATATAGAAGCTGGGTGGAAATGGTCCCGCCGTCTCTGATAATACTGTCAGCTTTAATATCTTCACCTTCCAGCAATATAGCTAGCAGCAGGAAGGACGGAAATGGCAAGTTTTATTGGAAAACTTTATTTTACACTGTTTGACTCTGTTTCTACAAAGCCACACTGCCAACATTTAGCTCAACAAGGAGATCCCCCCCCCCCCCCGGTATCGATGCTCATGTTGGACAGAGTTGTTGAAGAACTGTGCCTAACACTGGAAATTGCCCTACTGATAAAAAGGGCCACTGTTAACGTACAGAATATATAAAATTGCAGAATTATACTTTGGGAAGGTGTTCCAGTCCAACTCTTCGTTCGTGCCCCAGCAGATCTGCCCCTGTGATGCATAGTGCAGAACGCCATGGGCCGGCTGTTATCAGGAGCCAGGTGGAGCATGCCTGTTACTCCCCATTCTCCAGTCACTCCACTGGCTGCCTGTCAGTTACCAGGCTCAGCTTAAGGTATTGGCTATCACCTACAAAGCCCTTCATGGCCTTGAACCCTCACATCTGCAAGACCGCCTCTCCCTCTCTGCTCCGCCATGAAAACCTCCTTCTTTGGAGGTTTTCAAACAGAGACTAGATGGCCATCTGACAGCAATGCGGATTCTGTGAACTTAGGCAGATCATGAGAGGGAGGACAGGAAGGGTTGCCTCGGTGCTTAGTTCTCGTGACCCTTTCTGATACGCCCAGGGAAATGCTGATTGCCACTTTGGGGTCAGGAAGCAATTTTCCTCCAGGCCAGTTTGGCCGGGGATCCTGGAGGTTTTTTCTCATCATCTGGGCGTGGGTCACTGTGGCTGTGGAGGAGGAGGTATTTGTGAATGTCCTGCATTGTGCAGGGGGTTGGACTAGATGACCCTGGAGGTCCCTTCCAACTCTATGATTCTATGGTTTTCTATGACAGCTTCGCTGATCTGAGAAGGTGCCCACCTGCAAATGGGCAAAACCAACAACTGCCCGTACAGGTGCCTTGCCTGTAGTGGCCCCCACTCTGTGGAATGGTCTGCCTGAGGCAGGCCCGTAGCTACCACGGGGCCCGGCCCCCTAGTGGTTTTTATGGGCCTCCCTCCCTGAGCCTAGGCTCCCCCTCCCTCCTGAGCAAGAGTCCAGTAGCACCTTAAAGACTAAGAAGATTTGTGCCAGGGGATGATCTAACTGCTGTGTATAGTTTGCTATAAGTTGGATCCTGTTATGTAATTTCACATCATTTAATATGTCATGTTAATACTTATTATGATTTGCTTCCGTAATGTTTTTTAGATTTCTGGTTGGTTCTACAACCCAAATCCTATTCCATTGTTTTATTGAATGTCCCATCCTGTTGATTGTATTGACTCGCTCTGTGTAATCCGCCTTGAGTCCCAGAGAGAAAGGTGAACAACATAGTTTTAAGAACTACAGTGTTATTTCATGGTACATAAGATCCCCTAGATTAGATTGTCAGTCCAAGCATCCAGAAAGTTACCCTGGGTCAAGACTGCTCCTAGGAAAAAGGCTGAATTTAGATTGTGTGAGAGAATTGAGGCACTTGGACCTCTTTTGTCCCATTGAGGATAATGGGATGGGGGAAGCAGCTGGACAACAACTTTCTTCTTGCCAAACAAGATCATAAAAGAAATAGCAGTATGATCCCTGAAGACAAGAAGCTAAGAAGTTGGTGGATAAATAAATATTGGCCCCGTTCACACAGAGCATTTGCCACGCTAAAGAGACGGATGATAGGTGGATTTTCCGGGCGCGATCACACCGCAACATCTGGGAAGTGTAGTGCTCCCGTGGCTAACCCGTGGCTTCCCTCCAAAGATGTGGATTCTGGACGACGTGGGGCAAGGGCGAGCATCTGATCGCGTCCCGTCCTAGTCCCGTCGCAAACCGGTTACTTTTTTTTTCAGTCTGCACAGGATGCGCACAAACAATCATGTGCATGCTCACCTTCTGGTGGAAAAAAATATTCCCGATTGCCACGGAAGCGGCGCCTAGCGATTGCTGGTGTGATCACGCCCCGCCGCTTCTTTGCCGCGCTGCAGGAGAGCCGTGTGATCGGCACCCTCCGCCCTAACCACAGGACCTTGACGGGACGTGTGATCGGGCGGCCGCGCATTATTTTGCTCAGGGGCAAACAGCCACGCTTACCCCCCGCATTTTCCGGCCCGTGTGACCGGGACCGTTGATGCAGGCAAGAAAAAGTTATGGGTTGGATCCAGCCAGTTTTTCAGCTGCTGAACAAGGAGTCCCCTTTGACCACAAAAAAAGGTCCCCTGGGGATCATGAGATCCATGGGCAAAGTCATGTGCGACAGGGGTTGTGGTAAGGAGAGAAACTGAGTAAAGTGGAAAGGGTGGCTGGATCCAACCCTACAGTTTGAATCCTGGCTATAAATTTCTCCAGTAGAAAAAGGTAGGTAATGTTTGCTGATATCCTTTTCCAATGTAGACCTCCTCCTCTGCTTCCTACGCAGTTCCTGGGGGTCTGCTGACCCCAGGGGTGTGCATTGGGGGGAGGCACAGCAATGCTGCAACAGGAGCCGGGATTGCTGTTCCACTCCTACAAAATAGTCTGACACCATCAATGATAATCTTAAATCTATCTCATTTGTTCTCCACCTTCATTCATTTATTTATTTATTTAGCCTCTGTACTGGTTGTGCCGCCTTAAGCCCAGGGTTTCTGTGGCATTTGTTAAACTTCCCTGAGGGCTGCTCTTTACTGTGAGTCATATTCATGGGAGAGAATGTTGGGAGAGCTACTGAGTCTGCAACAGGACCCGGGATTGCTGTTCTACTCCTACAAAATAGTCTGACACCACCAATGATAATCTTAAATCTATGTCATTTGTTCTCCACCTTCATTTATTTATTTATTTAGCCTCTGTACTGGTTGTGCCGCCTTAAGCCCAGGGCTTCTGTGGCATTTGTTAAACTTCCCTGAGGGCTGCTCTTTACTGTGAGTCATATTCATGGGAGAGAATGTTGGGAGAGCTACTGAGTGAATATGCATAAGTGACTTTGTTTTTTTAATATCTTCTTCCAGCGTCTCCAACCATCATTTCTGCAAAGGCTGTGGCGACCTTGGTTATACTTTCTGTTAAGGGAAACATGCAGCTCACCTACCCCATTTTCTATCTCATGTTCATCATAATGGTTCTGTCTTGTGTTTTCCAAGTCAAGTAAGTATTCGCGTTCTGCTGTGTTTCCTCACTATATTATTTCCTTCCGTTATTTATTTATGTGTATTACTTATTATGCATTTATTGACTCTGCTGATTACTCCCCCTCCCCACCCCTTTCTGTTAATGTTTGATGTCCTACTGAAAACCCAGCCAACTCCTGGTGGGCCCTTGCCAAACTCAGTACTGATTATTTCAGGCACAGATGCATTATGATGACTTCACTTCTTCTTTTGATTTATGGCTGGTATGCTTTACTTTGCTATTAACTATCCATGCAGGTTTTCCTGAATGCATTTTTACATTGGCTGTAGATTCCAGGCCAACTGAACCTTAGCACTTTCCTGCAGGGCTTCCCCCCACCCCTTTCACATCACTTTTAGACCCAGTGCCAGTCACTAATAAATCTAACACGCAGGTCCGCTTTCACCAATTTTCCACCCTCCCCCTGCACTGCTTGGCTTTGACTTGAAAAGTTGTACCGTGATTGCTTTCCTTGCCTTTTCCCCTGTTTGCTTTATCATCATAAGATACCTGACCATTGGTGGTGAAGTCTAAAACAAAAAAAAACACCACATAATACCTTTTATTGGGACCAGCCAAAATGACACAAATAGGGTTTCCAACCTCCAGGTGCCACCTGGAGATCTCCCGCTGTTTCAATTGGTCTCCAGCTGACCAAGATCAGTTTTCCTGGAGAAAATGGCTGCTTTGGTGGGTGGACTCTATGGCATTACCCCCTGCTGAGGTCCCTCCCCTTCCTAAATTCATTCCTCCTGAGGATCCGGTCCTAAAATCTGCAGGTATTTCCCAACCCAGAGCTGGCAACCCTAAACATAAAACAGCATGCCAGCTTGTGAGTTCTCCAAAATTCTTCATCAGGCTTAATGTTAAGAACAAAGGGGTGATGGTGGAGAAAAAACACCTTTAAGGCAATGGGGTTGAATCCAACCTGCTTTTCTGCTGGTGCAAAAAAAAGACTCTACGGGGATCATGGGACCAGTTTGGACAAAACCCACACAGGTGGGGATGAGAATAAGAAGGGGAATTGGCTGAGACAGAGTGGAAAGGCTGGTTGGATCCAACTCATTGTTTTTGTGATTGAATTTTGCTTTGGACCCATGTGGTTACTTGCAGTCTCTTTCTCTATTGAGAATGATTGCTGTTGAAATGTTTTCCCTGTGGGGCAAGTAGCATCCTTGGAGGAAGTGATTGAAGTTCGAGAAATGGGCATGGGAGGAAGTCAACTCCTTCTTCTGCAGCAGTCTAAATCAGAGAAACCAAAGGCTTCTCTTTACTCTTAAGAAAGACCCATACACAGGTGTCCCAGAGTATCATCCCTTGCAGTGCTGAGATCCCATTTTGCAGGTGGGGAGGCTGTTGTTGAAGGGAACAGTGGCTTACCTAAGATACCTGCTGAGTATGGAGCTGAATTTTGCAGTGTGCGCTCTCAGCCACTAGGCTATCCCATCTCTCAAAGAATGCAGGTTACAGTCGTCAAACAGAACTCCAACCTTGTTTTAGTTAATGGCTGATTTGGGCAGCTTGGGGGGGAGGGCATCTTCATGCATGGGAGCGTTTGATTTCTTCAGACTATCATTGTAAGGAATGACCAAAAGTAATGAGGTGTTTCCAGTGACTTAAAAATCCTGACTATTCCATGAATATGCAGGATTTTTTTTATTTTATTTTTAAAGCTCCATGGAGACTGTTCAACAGTTGCTAAAATAACAATGCAGTCACTCCTAATGTCAAAAACAGATCGGAGGTTGGAGCATTAATGAGGCCATTTTCAGTATGACTCTGTTGAAAGGATGCACACCATTTTCTGTAGTCTCAGTCAGGCCCCAATCCAGTTGTACTCCAAATATCACTGACAAAATAGAAGGGCTGAGTAATACAGAAAACATTCCTAAGCAGGTCTACTCAGAAGCAAATCACATGTTTTTCAGTGGGGCTTTCTCCCTGGAAAGTGTCCTTTGGGATTGCAGCCACAATATTTTCAAAGATGGACTTTTGCAGTTGTGCAGACAAATATTGAGATAGCAGGTGAAAAAGTTTATTCCATTTAAACTTTTAACATTTTGATTTAATTATTAGGAAAAAGTAATTATAAAACACGCTCTGGGGAAATGCTGGTTCCCTTTTAGTTTATTTGTTTAAAAATTACTCTTTAATCAACATGTAAAATTGCAAAACTCAGAAGTCTCAATGACAGGAAAAGTTTTGCTGCAGATTCTCAAAGGTAAAAGTCTAATAAAGTGCAGAAAATCACGATTGCATTCACCTTCTATTTATTTATGTAGAACATTTTATTTAGCTCCATTATGGGCCTTTCTCCCCAATGGGGATCCAAAGTGGCTTACACAGTTCTCTTCTCCATTTTATACTCACAACAACCCTGTGAGGTAGGTTAGGCTGAGAGAGAGAATGGCTAGCTGAGGATCCCCCAGGAAGCTTCTATGGCAGGTTTGAACTTGGGTCTCCCAGATCCTTGAACAACCCTCTACCCACTACGCCACACTGACTGTCTTATCAGGGACTCAGTGGATAATAAAATGTACAGTTGTGCATCGCTGGTGAAAGGTTCTGGTGGGGATGGATCTTTCTCACCTTCCCCTAGCAGCCCTCTGTCACCATCAAAAAGATGATATCAGGGTTTGGAGTAGTCATATGAAAAACAACAACAAATAGGGTTGCCAAATGAAATTCGTCCGGGAGCGGGGGGCTCCCGGACGGCGTCCTCTTCGTGTGCGCGCCCCGCGTGCGTCACCCGGAAGTGATGTCACACGCTGGGGGCTGGGCGACGCCATTTGAGGGGAAAACAAAGAGTTTTCCCCTCAAATGGCGTCGCCCCGCCCCCAGCGTGTGACGTCACTTCCGGGTGACACACGTGCGGGGGTGGGGTTTCTGCGGGAGTGGGAATCGGGGCTCGAAACCGGGGGGAATTCCGCCCCCCGGGGGGATTTGGGACCCCTAACAACAAATGAGTAGTGGCCAGCTGCAGAGAGGATGGTTAAAACAGACAAAATCATCCCTCTTAACACCAGCAGATGTGCCATTGACCAAACAGCAGTTTCATTCCCCATCATCCATATCCTGTGGCTTTTTCCCACACAGAACTCCCAAGCCCTGGTATAGGCTTTTTGGTGGTCACAGGGAGCTGCTGAGGAAAGAGATGTTAAAACCCTAGGATGCAACTCTTAGAGTTTAGGTAGCACACAGAGATATACCTTACCCCAGTAATTCTTACAAGCCTGTAGGGTAGACAGACATAGTGCAGATGGAGCTCTCAGGATAAGAGATAGTGGTTTACTGAAAACTGCTTAATGAGATTGTGGTAGAGGCAAGATTTGATTCAGGGTTTCCCCCCCTAGCCACTAGACTAAACCAGGTCTCCATCCTTATGCGAAGTTGAAGAATTTGGATGATTTCCCTTGTTTTACTGAGCAGACAGCTAATTGCTGGAAATATCAATGGATATTATTACTTGTTTACACTTGGCAATTTTGGACTGCATTCAGACATCCTGTTAAACCATGGTTTGATAAATCTTTGATTTATTGTGGTATTTAAATGGACACTATACAACCAACTGTGGTTTGTCGGTGGGTGCTAAACTGAGATTCTGAGTAATAGTTTGCACCTGGCTTGTTGTGGTTTATACTAACTGTGGTTTACTGTGGAGAGCCAGTTTGGTGTAGTGGTTAAGTGCGCGAACACTAATCTGGGAGAACCAGGTTTGATTCCCGACTCCTCCACTTGCACCTGCTGGATGACCTTGGGCAAGCCACAGTTCTCTCAGAGCTGTTCTCTCAAGAGCAGTTCTCTCAGAGCTCTCTCAGCCCCACCTATCTCACAGGATGTCTGTTGTGGGGAGGGGAAGGGAAAGGAGTTTGTAAGTCGCTCTGAGACTCTGAGTGAAGGGCGGGGTATAAACCCAATCTCCTCCTCCTCCTCCTCCTCCTCCTTCCAGAAAACCTAGTTTGTTCAGTCGCACCACCCCTCTGAGCCTCCTGTATACAGAAGCAGCTACACGAAGCAACAGAAAACATCTAGCTGCTCCCCCTCTTTATTACTGATCAGACATCCTTGGGACATAACATCCATCTTCCCTTTATGACCCCTTCCAGCTTGTGGATTCACCAAGCAGTTTTAGCCTCTTCTGAGGGGAAATGTAAAAGGCAGTAGGACCAAAGGTCTCAACCACATGCTTTTATTTGGTTTGCCAATATGCACAATAAAAATCATTCCAGCAAAACCTTACAGTCGAAAGCAGATCAGAACCCACTTCTGCCATGCCTCCTTCCCCATGAAGACAGAAGAGAGTGAGTGAGTGAGTGAGTGAGTGAGTGAGGAAGCTGCCCTTAATTATATGCTCCTTTCCTTAGCTAAGGAAAATGGTGAAAGGTCAAGAAAGCAGAGACAATGAAGGCTGTAAAAGATTCATTCTGCTTCAGAAAGGGGAAAAAAGTATGGGGACAGGGAAGTTCTTTATTAAGAGCAACGAAGAGGATGTTAAGCTTGCCCTGGGCTTGCCTGTCCTTCCCCTGCCTATTTATTGCATCTGACCAAGAGCAGGTGGGTGGGATATAAAATGAGCCTTTACTAGCAGCCAGGCAATGCAAGAGAGATTGGGTGGGAAAGTGGCCTGATGACTGGTATTTTCTAAAAAAAATTGTGGTCCATTCCCTCCACATGTCTGAATTCAGCATTTGTTTGTATCATTTCGTACCTTGTAGTTAGTTGTCTGCTTTGAGTAGGCTGTCTTCTTTTGGGTACCCAAGCTTCCCATCCTGGTGGCTAAATGGCTAGGGTCATCACTTGCCATGCCCAGTGCTCTTGGGAGCTTGGGGAATAAGAGTCATTTTCTAAATTCCTGAATTTAACTTCAGGGGGAGGGGGGGTGCCCTGCTCTGTGAGCTGTCATTGCTAGCAGGCTTCCTCAGTCAACAAATACCCGACCAGCTGAGGTTTGTCTGATCCTCTCTCTCCTGATCTATGAAATATGAAAATCATTCTGTCCTAGAAGGCTTTTGAAGTGGGAAATGTTCTGTTTATACACTGATTTTTGTTGCTGTTATGATTGCTGTTGTTAATGCTATTTGTTTCATTCTGTGGCTTGATCTGTTTGTTTTATGAATTGTAAACTGCCTTGGGCGCTTTTGAGAAAGCAGAATGGTGGGATATAAATACACGATTATGATTTCTTCACTGTGCAAAGATAAAAGTGTTCCGCTTCCTTCTTATAGGTTCTTGACCCAAGCAGAGAAACTCTATGGAGCAACAGTAGTGGTTCCAATAAACTATGTATTCTTCACCATTAGCGCAATCGTGACAGGTTAGTGTCTACTTCTCAACCACAATATAAGCATCAGAACTGAGCAATTTGCTTGTGTATTGAATCAGGGTCCTTTTTCTTCTTTGGAACTTTTATGTGTTCATTTGTCCCTCCTTAAAAACAGCTTCTGAGTTCTCTCGGTTCTGTCACACATGAGTGTGTTCAGTAAATGGAATCTTGGTGGAGCTTTGAAGACAGGAGCCAGTTCGGTTACCATTAACTTGGATGGGATAAAGTAAATGGGCAGAAATTGATAACAGGGAAGTGGGACAAGTCTGTGGCTTCACCAGAAACTGGGGACCATACGGGTGAGGGGCAGGCTTACATATCACCTAACCAGTGTCTGTGTGTACACCCTTTTAGTTTTCTCCATGCATATGAATGGCTGTTGGCTACTCTTGTGATACAAATGGCTGCACTGAGGGACACGGTTGCAACAGGAGCAAAGCCTCCCTTGCTCCTGATGTAAGGGTGCCTAGTCCCCAAAGGGGAACTCCAGTACTCCCTTGTGTGCAGGTATGCATTGCCCTTCATCCCCCTAGGAAACCCCAGCCTGTCACAACAATGAGCATTTTTCTAGCATCATGCAATGGGCATGATGCAGCCAAACTTGATCACTTTTTAAGTCCCATTGATTGCAGTGGGAGAGAGTGTGCTTAACGTTCCTGTTGAAATCAACGGGACTTAAAAAGCGTTTAACTCTGGCTGGACAATGTTCAGTGTCCAGAGACCTCTTCTGAATGATCATAGATTCCAACGGGGACAAAACCCCAACACCATTGAAATCTCACTTTCTTGGGGTTGATATTCCCCATCTATCCTGTTTTAATACTTTATTAGAGGTACCTGCAGTGACTTACAATGAATGCTTTCCCCATGTGTATCTTGGCTCCTCGGTCTCTTACCTGCTAAAGCAATTTCGGCAAGGAAGCAAGCCCCTAAGATAACAACCAGCTGTGCTTTGCAGCCGTCGGCGTGTGTATATATTCTCTTTCAGCAGGCTGGATGCGCTCAGCTCAAGCAAAGGAATTAGAATGGATCCAAAGCCATTTTTAAGCTATTAACATTTTATCCTGGGTGAGAACTTTTGAACTGGATATGATTGAAAAGAGACTCCAATTCCCTAGAACTGTATGCCGTGGTAAGAACAAGCGAGCAGAGAGGGACCAATATGCTGCATTCACAGTCCGCCAAAAAGTTATTGTTACTATAACTTTTATGACCCCTTTAACACACACCGGGGCCTGCTCTGTTGTTGGTGTTTTTTTAGGAGATCTGCATACAGGAATTCCATTAGTTTATGTCCATTACTTATTCAGAGCTCACCAAAGCTTAAAAATATGAATTTGTTCAGCAGCTGGGTTTAAAATAGGCCTGTGCCGTATGATACCGAGGAAAGATTGACCCAGAACAGCTGTAATGATGTAACCAAATGGAGAATTTGATTCTCTGGGTGCTTCTGGGCCAACTCCTAAATATCCTTACTCATTCCGGATTTGATCTGAATAAGGCCCTATTAAAAACTTCAATGAAGGAGCTTGAGATTAGATCACATGTGCCCAGATTTGTTTATATGAAACAATTAACACAGCTATTAATTATTGGCAATGCAATAAAAGTGCTCCTGTGAAAATCCATTAATCTTGATATGGGCTTGCCCAGCTACACGTGGCTTGGACTTTTAGTAGCATGGGTTAACAAAGCCATAGGTGGGGGAAATAGCCATAAACTCATAGGATGCATACAGTCATTATTTGGGACTGGGGAGGACTCTGCTGCTAAAGTCATGTTGAACAGGTACCTGTCTTGCGGCCCCCGGGTCTTGAACTGCTGAACTACTGACCTTCCACAGCCTGCAGGGGGAAATAGCCATAAGCTCATAGGATGCATACAGTCATTATTTGGGACTGGGGAGGACTCTGCTGCTAAAGTCATGTTGAACAGGTAATCTGAAGTCTAGTATTTAGTTTCTGTAAGACAACAGGACCGACCATGTTTGAGTTAAACAAGGAAGCTTTAATAGGATTTATTTATATTTAGGGATTTCTGTGCTGCTTTTCTCCCAAGGGATCCGAAGTGGCTTACAGAAATTTCCAGATGAAACTGAACAATTGAAATAATGAAAGCCAATGAGCACCAGGCCTGGGCGGGTCCTCCTTCATTAGACTGGCAGGCCCCCAGGCTATGGGACCAAGAACACTTTGGCGCTTGCCCTTTGGTTCGTAACCGAGGGCTCGTGCCTTTGGCCATACCCAGCCATTATATGCCGGCAGGCAGGAATGAGACTGAGGCCGCGGTCACACGGACCTCTTACCGCGCTAGTTTTCCCGCAGTTCTTCTATCCGCGACATTTTATATCGCTTGGAGGTGGTCAGACGGTTCCTCTGTCTTCTGCTTCACTCACGTGAAGTACTGATCACACAGCGCGCCGTCCCTGCGGCGGCGCGGGGTTTGTTTTTTAAAAAAGAACAACAACAACAAACCTGCGCATGCGCTTTGGCGTCCATACAAACTAAAAAGACCAAAATAAAAGCTAGCGCCTGTTTGCACATGCGCATAACTTAAACCGGAAACACAAAAGGGGGGGTAGCGCGGTCACGGCGGATTGCTGTCCAGATACCAAAACCGCGGATACAAAGCACGAGATATCGGAAAACACCTGTTCCAACGGGTGTCAGAAAACGCAGATAAAAAGAGCGGAAACCGCGGGACTCAGCCCGCTTCGGTGCGGGAGGCGGGTTTGCCAATATGAACAGGAAACTTTAATGCACGAGGGATCAGCAGCGAAGCCCGCACTAAATGTCCGTGTGACCTGACCCTGAGACATGGTTGAAATATTTGAGGCTGGCAAGATGGGTTAATCAAGAATATACCAGAGATCAAAATTGCCTCCCCTTTCCATGTCAATCAGTGGGGCTGAGGCGAAGAGCATACTGCCTGCACCAGTCATATAGGCTCCTTCTTCTTTATTCCATGATTGATGGGCAGCTGGTAGCATCCATTCTCCTTTTTATGCAGAAGGAGGTCCCACTTTTGATCCCCAGCATCTCCACTGAAAAGATCTGAGAACTAGGCCTGTCTGTGTGAACCTGAAGAGCTTCTACCAATCAGCACAGACAGTACTGGAGTAGATGAGCTAATGGTCAGGCTCAATGTGAGGCAACTACGCACTGGAAAGAGCTTTAGATTTTCTTCTGGCAAATAAAAACCAGGTAACTGAAATGGATAGTGGCTCAGCTGAAATCATTATCCATAGATACAATGCCGATGGGGTTTGAACTTGTCTATTGTCGAAATCTTTGCTTCAGATATGTTACTGGAATACAAATGCTTTTTGTTTAATATTTTCCTTTCTGTGAATATGGATAATAAGCTTTCCTTTTGACAATCAGGTGTAGTTTTTTGAATTTAAAATGTATTTTGCCTTGCAATTCATGCCCTTCCTTTCGTATCATACAAAGGACACCAGTATGGAATATGCAGATTTATGTAAATACAATCAGTAACTTGATTAAAATTCTGACAGTTCATCAGCTTGAAAGTCTTTAGTTAGTCAGTAGCAATAATGAGTAACACTACTTTGGGGACTTTGAATTCTCTAGCACCTGTTGGGTTTGCATGAAAGCAAATATTCATATAGCAGAGTTTTAATTATCTCAGTAACTCCTGACACATATAGAACTTCTCACCTGAGTCAGCACAAATTAGAGCTGTGCTGTCAGTTTCCTTATCCTTAAGAGTATGCCTTACCCAGAATTATTCTTGTGATGCTCAATAACAATTATTCAATCAAGGCCTTATAACGTAACATGCATTTGCAATAATGATTTGCTCTAAACTAAAGATGGTAAGAGTTAGGTATATTCCCTCCCTGTTTGTAAGTGGTTTGGATGGGTACTTTGGATCCTGTCCTATTTATATGCAATTAAGAGCTAATTAGGAGAGAAGAGAGGCCCTTTAATTCCTGTCAAGGTTTATCTGCTGTAGTTCCAGTTTAAGAGCTGGACTTCTTGTTTTTGTCTCAATGCAGGAGCCATATTTTATCAGGAACTCCAAGGTGTGAGTTTGTTGAGTGGTTTCATGTTTCCGTGTGGGTAAGTAGTTTTTGTGGAAGTCTATAGCCAAGTTAGGGCTGATGCATGAAACCAGGTTAAGAACATATCAGACCTACAGCAAGAATCCAAAGATCCATGCGGCCAAGTCAATGCAAGGCCACCCTGGGAATTTCTGGATGTGCGTTTCTGACTATAGGGTCTTAGGATGAATCAGGAAGGCATGCCAGAGGGTTGCTTACCTTTCTGGAGTGGCATCCTACACCAAGGCCTGTGGGAAAAGGAGGGGCTCAGGAACTTTAGAGCATGAACAGCTCCATCAGTGGCTTCCTGGATTCCTCTAACATGAACACAGAGGAAGCGCAGATGGGCTATTGGCTGTGAGGGCAAATTTGCACACACATGTTCTGAGGCAATGGGCTGGATCCAGACTAAAGGCTATTCCTCACTCTGATGCTCATCACTTTTGTGTCCCTATTGCTTCAGGGTTCCTTCCCCCCCCCTCAATGAGTTTTGCTTTCTCTAGTAGTAACAGAGGGAGCAAAACACATGTGGGAAAGGGAGGGGGACCCAAAGCAATAGGGACAAATGAGTGAGAAAAATGAGAATGCAGAAGAGATCTCAACTGGCAATTTCCACTTATCCTTCCTTCCTGCTGCAGGCCTCACGGATGTCGTTCCTTGTGGTCTCCTATCCCTGAGGAAAAACAGCATTTTGTAGAGATCAGTGGTCTGCAGTGTGTGGGGGGGGGAGGCAGGAAAGTTTCATCCTGCTGATGGAAAACATAATCTGGATCCAACCCAATATGGATACCAGCAGCTGCGGGGAGGGGGGAGGCAACTCCAGGGCAAGAAATTCCTGGAGATTTTGGGGTGGAGCCTGAGGGGGGTGAGGTTTGCAGAGGAGAAGGGACTTCAGCAGCAGGATATAATGCTGTAGAGTCCGCCATCCAAAGCATCTATTTTTCTCCAGGGGAACTGATCTCTGTGCTTTGGAGACCAGTTGTAATTCTGGGAGAACTCCAAGTCCCACCTAGAGGTTGGCAGCCCTACAAAAATGCAAAAGCTTTGTGTGTTTGTGAGATACCACACTATAAATATATATAACTACATTTATGGTATACAATATCTCTCCACCCCCCAATAATATAAATCTCAAGTGGGTTTTGGAGAATATGGGATGCAGACCATTTTGATTAAAAAAGGCCGGTGGGTAGAATGTCAAGATCAGCTTCACACCCTCACTCTGCCATTAAGCTTGCTTGGTGACCTTGGGCCAGGTCTGTCAGCCTAACCTACCTCACAAGGTTGTTGTGAAGATGAAGGAGGGGAGACTGATGTACACTGCTTTGAACTCCTTGGAGAAATGGCTGGATGACTTTGTACTAAAATAAATAAAAATCTGAAATGTAAGGCTGTGGTTTCTGGATTCATCACATTTTCTCATAATGTTAGCAAATGAGAACCCTCTTGAATCTGGAAGGGCAGTTAACAGTTTGTACTAGGATTGCCAACTGGCCTGGAAAAAATGTCCTGTCCCTTTCCTACATCTTAGTGGTGGACTGTTAAAGCTTTTTTAAAAAAAATTACACTTTATTCTCCGGGGTCGTTTTGTAGAAAAAGAGCTAGGGGAACTCATTAGCATAACTCATTAGCATATGCCACACCCCCTGACATCACCAGAAGTGTGTCATAAGGCCACACACCCTGCCCCCAACGGTACTGGCTGCCGCCGCCGGCCTTGCAGCTCCACTGCCGGGCCCCATGAGTGGCCCGGCTGTGGACCTGCAAGGCTGGCGGGAGTGCAAGGAAGCCCCGCAAAGGCCCTCCCTGGCCCCAGGCAGGCAGGCAGGGGTGGGGAGAGGCAGGGAGGAAGCAACTTACCATCCCTCTTCTCCTGCCTCCTCCTGGCTGAATGAGGGCTGGAAGCGGGGCGGCCGGAAGCAGGGGGCGGGGCTTCGTCATGTGCCCCGCCCCCCATACCTCACCAGGGGGAACTGCGATCCCCCGCGATCCCCCCGAAATGACCTCTGTTTATTCTTCACCTTTCTCCCCAGTGGGGACTCAAAGCTGTTTATGTCATTCTCCTTTCCTCCCATTTTATCCTCACAACAACCACCCTGTGAGGTAAGTTAGGCTGAGAGTATGTGACTGGCCCAAGGTCACCCAGCAAACTTCCCTGGCTGAGTGGGGATTCAAACCTGGCTGTCCCTGATCCTAGTCTGACACTTAGTCTGACACCTAGTCTGACACTGAGACCACTGCACCCCACTGGCTCTTTTTTTAATGGCACAGAGGTAATACCATCCCCTGGTATGTGACATTTTATTAAGCCTCTCTTAAAGGGACAGGAATTTTTTACCCAGGCCAATTGGCAACCCTAGATTGGACACATCTCCTCTCTCCTTGAGGCCAAATAGAAGAAGAGACTGGATTTATACCCCCCCCTTCACTCAGAGTCACAAAGCAGCTTACAAACTCCTTTCCCTTCCCCTCCCCACAACAGACACCCTGTGAGGTACGTGGGGCTGAGAGAGCTCTTGACAGAAACTGCTCTTTTTCAAGGACAGCTCTGACAGAACTATGGCTTGCCCAAGATCGTCCAGCAGCTACAAGTGGAGGAGTGGGGAATCAAACCCGGTTCTCCCAGATTAGCATCCACACACTTAACCACTGTACCAAGGTGGCTCTCATAGAGGCTGGTATTTCTGGGGCACACATATAAATCTTCACAAAGCCACACCCTTCAATGTTCTGCACCTCACTCAAGTTATCCAAGTTCATCCAAATTGTCATGGTACTCTTTCAGCAGAACAGAAAGACCTACTAATTCTAGAGAACTTGCTTTTTACCTGTCAGGCTAGTAACGTCTGTTATTGTAACTACTTTTCATTTTTGCTTGACTCCTCCTCCACTGCCATTTTCAATTTAGGACCATCTCCTTTGGTGTTTGATATTTTCACACTGCAGACTTTATTGGTTTTATTCATTATGTGTTTTTAAATCTTTGATGTAATTGATGTTCTTTAAGTATTTTAATGAACTTTCTTTTTGTAGTTATATGCCCGCCTTGACTATTTTTATTCAAATCTATCTATTTAAAACTGTTCTATTCTGCTCTGTCTCCTCAGGCTCAGAGTGGCATTTTTGAAATAGAAATATGACATATAAATAATAATAATAGTAATTATAATAATTATAATTATAATTATTGATGATGATGATGATGATGATGATGATGATGATGATGATGATGATGATAAATTGCTGACTGGTGCTGGCTGTGTCAGTGTACCACCCAATTCATGCTGATGCTTTCTCCATGTAAATGTATCCCTAGCAGCTTAAAACTGGCCCTGAGAGACTCTGTGGTCTTCTGTATGTGCTGAGGGTGAACTGCTTTAATTCAGAACACTTTCTCCAAACATTCTGAGTAAGGCAGCCCACCGTGAGCACATACAGATGACTATGAGTCTCTTAGGGCCACTTTTAATCTGTGCTTGCCACCTACAATAAAATGGCTAAGGGCTCATTCAAATGCTGCCTTATTAGCTTGATAGTTGCTCTGGTAATGCCAGAAAACAGAGACAGAGAGCAAACAGTATTTGGACTATACTCTTCAGAGTCTAATGGGCCAGCGAGTCTCCAACTGACCTGGAAAAAATGCCCTGTCCCTTTTCTACATCTTTTAGTTTTGAGTCTTTACAGTGGAAAATGCTGTCAAGTCGCAACCAATTTATGGTTGTAACCAATTTATGGTGATCTCTCAAGGAGTTTTCAAGGCAAGAAATGAACAGAGGAGGTTTGCCATTGCCTGCCTCTGTGTTGCAAGCCTGGGCTTCCTTGGTGGTCTCCCATCCAAGCACTAACCAGAGTTGACCCTGCTTAGCTTCTGAGATCTGGTGAGAGCAGGTTAGCCTGGGCCATCCAGTTCAGAGCAATGGCTGCTTTTTTCCCTATCAAGTTGCTGCCAACTTACAGCAACTCCGTAGGGTTTTCAAGGCAAGAGTCATTCAGAGGTGGTTTGCCTGCCTCTGCATAGCAACCCTGGTATTCCTTGGTGGTCTCCCATCCAAATGTTGACTGAGCTTCCAAGATCAGGCTAACCTGGACTGTCAAGGTCAGGGCTATGGCTCCCATCACCACTGAGGAAAGGTCAGAAACAGCCTTCTGTTTCTGCCATGGAAACTTGCTAGGTGACGTTGGGTCTCTTACACACACAGTTGTTAGGATGAAATGGAAGAGACGAGAATGAGGTAGGCCTCTTTGGGTCCTCACTGGAGGGAGAGAGAAACAGGGTATAAATCAAGAAACTAACTAACTAAATGACATCATGATTTTTGACAATATTTCTGCAGGTGTCTTCTGTCATTCGTTGGAGTATTTTTAATCACCCAAAATAGAGGCAAGGAACATTTGACAAGTTTTTATATAGACTCTGGACACATTTCTGGTAAGTTTATTTCTGGAAATGTTCTGTCAGATATTCAGGCTGTCATCCCCATTCACGCATCTGAAAAACATCCACTAACGGAAAGGCTGAAAAGAAAAACCACATCAAATAGATCCTCCAATCGGTTTTAATAAAAATTGCTCTTCACTTAATTTTCCCCCCCTATTTCCAGTTGGGTTTTTTTTTTAAAAAAAATCTTGAATTATTTCCAGCCCATTGCCACAGACTAGCACAGCAAAGCAAACTGAAGCCTGTGGTGAGAAACCTTCTAAGGGGGAAATAATTAAACTTGTTAGGTTGGATTTATCATAGTTGCTCCAACTATGTTTTTTATTATTATTTTAATCCCACAGGACTGACGACGAGGAGAGGGAAAATCCAGCCAGAGTCAACCAGCTTATCCTATGGCTCTTTGCTTAATGAAGGTGAGTCTGTAAAGACTCAAAACTAAAAGGAAAGAGCATCTATTAAATGTCAGTTAACAAGAGAAACTGCTTATTTATTGGCTTCATATTCAACACCACCCTTTTATTACTCATGCTCATTGTGCGTCAAGTTATTTCATCCTGACAGCTCTTGTGGTGATTTAATCCTGTTTGAGGATCCCCTGGCTATTGCAAACACATTGCAATTTAACCCAGCTATTGTGTTCAAAGTGATAGGTCATTAAACAAAACCTGGGTGTTATGTTTATGCGGTGGTTCTTTTTCTGTGATCTTGCATTTCTCTGCAGCCGAGCCGTTCCTGTGCACAAACAATGCAGTTGGATCGTATCCATGTGGCCTGAGGGCCATTCTTACACCGACCTTTTCCCTCAGTTATTGACACTATTTGCTGTTTCTTGGTTCATTGGTCCCTCGGCGGCTAGATGGCATTCCTCCCAAACATGCGTTTCGGTGTTTCTTTGTTTCTTTCAAGTCCTGACTTAAGATGATTTATTTAATTTCTAATGAAAATGCAGTGTTATCCTCTCACGTGTGAACTGGCCACACGGTTATTGCTACACCAGGTCCAGAGAGAGGAGATGGTGAATTCATTTCTTTCATCTCGTTTTTATTATTTCTTTGACGTCTCCCCCTTCTTTCTCTCTTTCTTTCTGCTGCAAAGACTGACTAACCAGAGAGAAAAGCTTTACCAGTCTCACTAATATACTTTTGTTCCTGAAGAAGTTAAAATACTCTGCTTGGATCCTTCCAGCTGTTCTTCTCAGTCTCATCCAATTCTATTCCTCACCTCAACTTCCGTTCTACAGGGTGGGGTTTTTTTTGTTTTTGTTTTTTCTCCACGTGGTCCTGTCATCCCCAGCATGGCCTTTTCAGTTGTCAAAAGGAGAAGCCGGGAGTATCCATGCCTTCATAAGCCCCTACCCCACGCAGCAATGACATGGGCAAAATGCTCCCTCTGAGCTGTGGAGTCTTGTGAGCCAAAATTCTACTTTGTGAGCTCTTGGCATTAAAGTTGTGAGTGAGCGATTTGGCTGCTGCATAAATTAGTTTGCTCTGGAGCCATCCTTCCTGAGCTAAGACAAAAATGTGTGAGCCGGAGGCTAAAAAACTGTGAGCTAGCTCACACTAACTCAGCTTAGAGGGAACACTGGACATGGGCTGTAGAAAAGAGAAAATGGGTCAGATTTTTCCAAGCAGCACCACTTTCTGGGGAGGGAAGGGGAGGGAGATCTTTACAGGAACATTGTGTGGGTCAGGCAGCTTTTCTTACAGTCAGTCCCCTGCCCTTTCTGGCATTTATTGCCCCACCACTTGTGGCTAACAGCTCTGCTCCCTTGCCCTCCTTTGGACTGCTCTTTCCTATCCTTGTTTGGTTGCTCCCTCAAGCCCACCAGCTCTTTTAACAACTAACTTTTTTGTTACCTTATATGTCTGAACGACGTAGAGTAGCACAGCACTAGAGCTACGTTTTCTATATTTATTTACTTCACTTGTACTCCAAATTCTTCTCCCCTGGGAGCCCAAAGCAGCTTACATTGTTCTCCTGTCCTCCATTTTACCCTCACAGCAGCCCTGTAAGGCGGCTTTGGCTGAGACTGCGTAATTGGCCTGTTATGTTATCCGCATCCCATGGAGGGGGGGGTGTTGCACATCAGGCTTGTCCTACACACTCACAGTCTTGATGGCCTGTATTTTAACAGAATAACCTTCGTTTAAATAGAATAATGTGAGACTCACAAATCAGATTTGTACTGGGCTTCCTTATGTAAGACCATACCCTTGAAATCCATCCCTTGTCATTTGTGTTCATTAATTCTGGGCAAATAAACTTGCGTCTGTATTCATTTGGTATTTCATTTCACCCAGAAGTATACATTAAAAGGTGATAAAAGGACAACTTTCAGCTATAATGATATGACAAATCAGTAAATGCTATTAAGGGAAACTCATCAGTGTTAAATGATCTTGACTAGGCAACCAGAAAATATAATCATGAGTACCAGAGCACAGTGAAAACAATACATAGAAAGTGCTCCCTGAAGAACATCTTTAAAGAACTGTGACTTTGTTCATCTGTTCAGTGGTTTTTCTGGCTGAGGCTATGCCTGTTCTATACATCACTTTGCTTCAGTTGCTTTCGTTTTTATATATATATATTTGTGCCTGCCTTCAGTAAGCTGCACTTCTACTCCTGTGTCTCATCTACATCCCCCCCATGTGGCTAGAGAGTCTAACTAGGATCTGGAAGAGCCATATTCAAATCTCCACTTCGCCACAGAGCTCACTGGTGATCTTGGGCCACTCATTATCTCTCTGGTGCCCAGCCTTGCTAGGAGGATCTCATGAGAAAGGAGAACTCTGTATGCTGCTTGGAACCCCTAAGGGAACAGCAGAATAAAAGTGGATCAGGTGCAGGGCTTTTTTTTTTTTTTTGAAAAAGATGTGCCGAAACTCTCAAGAGGGAAATGAAGTTTTCAATCTGTATACTGAGAACTCATGAACTTTAACACTTTTTAAAAAGAATTTTGTCAAAGAGGTTCCGGAACTCCATTCCAGCGTGTTTCCCCAGAAAAAAAGCCATGATCAGGTGGATAGATCACGTAAAAGATACTAACTTGGATCTTCAGACACACTGTCCCCGATACGGCAAGGGCAGGACTATTTTTGGGCAGGAACGCACAGGAACGGAGTTCCGGCTGGCTTCCAAGTTGGCCACACCCAGCAGGAACTCATTAGCATAACAGGCCACACCCAGCAGTAGAAACTCATTAGAATTGGCTACATTAGGGGTGTGTGGCCTAACATGCAAAGGAGTTCCTGCAACAAAAAAAGCCCTGGTTTTTGACAACAAACAAGGTAAACAGAATAAGAAGCAAAAGGTGGGTGTGACTGGATGACCACACTTCTGGTAACATGGGAATGTGGCCTAATATGCTAATGAGTGGTGCAATCAGGGGTGTGGCCTAATATGCTAATGAGTTTCTGCTGCTGTGTGTGGCCTATTATGCTAATGAGTTCCTGCTGGACTTTTTCTACAAAAAAAGCCCTGGGCAAGGGACAGGGATAACAGAACAGAAGTATTTTATGTGTTGTTGCATCTGCTTCCAAAAACGGACAGCATTCTTCACATCTCCTGCCGGTGGGCAGTCAGTACCAGAGGTGAGTGAAGTGCATTCTAGGGAAGCCGGGGGTAAGCTCAGTTGGGAGATCTGCAGAAAAGGAAAATCTTTCTTAAAAATTAGCCTAAGGAGGACCCTAACTACGTGCAACAGCAACAAGTATAGGATGCAGGCAGTCTCCAAAGCGAGTTCCTGTTGTTTATGTTAGTGTTTGTCCAACATTCAGCCTTCAGGAAATGTTCTCCTTATCCCATCTGCATGGGTCTGAGGATTCCAGGGCAAACTGTAGGGCTGTTGTCCTCCATGAGCTCCATAGGGAGCCCCAAGCCCACCTCACATCCCCCTGTAGCGATACATGGCAAGGGCTGATTGGTGGAAGGAGGCCATCCGGCTTTCAGAGCTTCTTACTTCATTACCAAGCTTCTCATTGCAGAAGTCCTCATGAGCCTGCCGGGAACCTCAGGCTTTTCCAGCGCACAGATTGAAAATCACCATAGCGGATTTGAAGAAGGAAGCAATGATGTTATTTGGACGTGCATCAAAATGTTAAAGGAAGCAACAGAGGCATTTTTTGGCATTGATCAGTGAATTATTAACAACGGCTGGAGAACAAGAGGACATGAATCACAGCAGCCATTAGTTGCTTTCTCTAAACTCACCAGACAGAGGTGGCTACATTTTAGCAGAGTGCTTTGTATAAGGGTTCCCCTCTGATCAGCACATGGGGTAGAGAGAAAAGGGGGCCGCTGCACACTGTCTCCCCCCACCAGTGGGTCATCAGAGCTAGCAATATTAGTCAGCTAT
>NW_015162481.1:1406055-1440762 GCF_001447785.1 Gekko japonicus
ATGTTTAAAAAGATTTCCCTTGCTCGAAAGCCAGTTGAATGTGACTCTAGGGGGCGGTGCTCATCTCCGTTTCCAAGCTGAAGAGCCAGCGCTGTCCAAATATGTTTCTGTGGTCATGTGGCCGGCATGACTAAACACCGAGGTGCATGGAATGCTGTTACCTTCCCACCAAAGCAGTACCTATTTATCTACTTGCAATTTCTTGCTTTCGACCTCCTAGGTTGGCAGGAGCTGGGGCCAGAGACGGGAGCTCACTCCATCACAAGGCACTAGGGTCTCAGACTGCCAAGCTACAGACCTTCCAGTCTGCAGCTCAGTGTCTTAACCTTTGAGCCACCACTCATGTTGCCCACCATCAAATCCTTCCCCACCTCTATAAATAGAATTGTGTTTCTTCCCCAGAATCTGAAAGGATTCTCGAATGCTAGGTAGGGGAAATTCTGGGGTAAAAACCTGGCAGTTCTCCTTTATATTGCTTCATATAGTTTCTTGCAGGGCAGAGGTCAGCTGTGCTTCAGATGCTAATATTCAAAATGTTTGTGATTCGTCTGCTGTTTTCCAGCAAGCTTCATAACACACTAATCTTCTTGCCCCAGGTTCACTGTCACTTGCTGCATTAGCTAGGCAAGAGTTTAAGATTATTTCTAGGCACGCTGAGTTGTTCAAAGAAAAAGGGGTTTCCCTAGTGTAACGATATGAGCTTATGTTTGTATTTCTGTATAGTGGTGATGCTGCTTATGTGTGTCTCTAGCATGAATACCTATGCAATATGTATTCAGGGATGCCCTGGAGGAAACGGGATTTTTGGAAGGTAGATTCTGTGGAATCACATACCCACTTGAGTGCCCTCCCTTCCCAGACTCCATTGTCCTCAGGCTCCACCCCCAGTTTCCCAAGAATTCCCCAAGACGGAGTTGGTAACCCTGTTCTTATATACTGTTCTGATTATGTGTCTACTGGTATGACTAGAAAAAAGAAGTAGTAACTCTACTGTTTCCCTAGGGCTGCCAAGTGGGGGCGGGGGGCGGGTAAACCCCTGCTTTGGAGGCCCGATTTTCGCCACCGCAGAATCGGGCCCCGGGGGAAATTCCGCCCCCCGAAGCGCAACCACATCGATCACGTTGGGGGCCACGCCCCAATGTGATCACAACATGATCGACGTCGCGCGCATCGGAGTAGAGCTCCCGAAGCCCGGCGACACTCCCCTGCTGGTAAGAAGATTCGACTTGGCAACCCTATGTTACCCTGTTGTGGGGATAGACAACCACAGCAGGGGGCAGCTACCAGTTGATTCATTTAGAGGGTTGCCAGCACCAGACTGGGAAATACTTGGAAGTTTTGGGGGTGGAGCATGAGGAGGGCGGGGGTTGGAGAGGGGAGGGACTTCAGTGGGGGGTTGATGCCATAGAGTCCACCTTCTAAAGCAGCCATTTTCTCCAGGGAACTGATCTCTGTCGCCTGGAGAACAGTTGTTATAGCAGGAGGTCTCCACCTCTCCAGCCACCACCTGGGGGTTCGCAGCCCTATTAATTTAGTGTGTTCCAGAAGTAGAAAACTGCTAGGGTTGCCAGACTCCAGGTGGGGTCTGGAGATCTCTGGCCTATAGGGTTCAAATTGTTAGCAGTCAGACCCCTCGTCTCGCAGAGGGGCAGTTTATAGTTTAGAGAGGCAGAAACACCCTTCTTAAGATATCATCTGAAAAAATTCATAAGTACTGGACACTGCCTGGCCCTAATTGACACAAAATAGATGCCAGTCAGCAAAAAGCCTGGACAAATATTTTTGGAAGGTAAATAAGAGCGGCTGACTGTCTGCTTCCCATCCACACCCAGAGAGATGCATAACTGTAGGACAATGGGTCTTCCAAAACCTATTGATTCACCCTTGGACTAATCTCATCAAACCCAACCTTACTTCCTCTGTGCCCACTTACCCTAATTAAGAGAATCTTAATCAACTCTCAATTCCATTCACTA
The DNA here is from genome assembly GCF_001447785.1 of Gekko japonicus. NCBI lineage: Eukaryota > Metazoa > Chordata > Lepidosauria > Squamata > Gekkonidae > Gekko > Gekko japonicus. The sequence continues at coordinate 1,408,032 of NW_015162481.1, forward strand.
AACCCATTAGCTTCCGCCAGGGCTTTTTTTGTAGAAAAAGCCCAGCAGGAACTCATTAACATATTAGGCCACACCCTTGACAGCACAGCATATTAGCATATTAGTCCGTACCCCCATGTTACCAGAAGTGTGGTCATCCAGCCACACACCCCTTTTGCTTCTTATTCTGTTTACCTTGTTTGTTGTCAAAACCCAGAGCTTTTTTTGTAGCAGGAACTCCTTTGCATGTTAGGCCACACACCCCTAATGTAGCCAATTCTAATGAGTTTCTGCTGTTGGGTGTGGCCTATTATGCTAAGGAGTTCCTGCTGGGTGTGGCCAACTCAGGAGCCAGCCGGAACTCCGTTCCTGTGCGTTCCTGCCCAAAAATAGCCCTGAGCTTCCCGTATGGTATTTGCAGGATCATCAAGCTCCTTTTCACACCTTTTTCATAACTTAGGAAAACCCATCAAGTTATTGTTTTGGGGGCATCATATCAGCTTGCCCCTGAGGGCTCATTTTGCCCTATATCAAGAGCTCCTAGTCACCAATGTAGTGTGTGTGTTCTTGGATCCATACCCACACCCCCAATTCATTGGGTCTTCTCTCCACAAAATGCTGGTCATTTTGCTACTACCTCCACAGGCCTCTTCACTCCAAGACTGGTAATTATAGCTCTCCCCTGAAATTGTTTTCCCCCTTTCCACCCTGCCTTTCCTTAGCTAGCTCTGTGTGTCTTTTGTGTGTGTAGTTTGAGTTTTATTCTTTCTCTTTTAATAAAAAAAACCCTTCCTGGCTGAACATCTGCCTTGTGTATTTCAAAAATTATCTTAAGGGGAAAATCCCCATAAACATAGGTGGAGAATTCCAGTTACCCCCTCTCACTCTGTCTCCTTTAAGCTAATTCCTCCAACTGATTAGGAGACTGCCTCTTTGGGTAACAAGTTTCCCTAGGAAAAAATGATTGCTTTGGAGGATGGACTCAGTGCCATTATGCCCTGCTGAGGTCCCCACCCTCCCCAGGCTCTGCCTTCAAATCTCCAGGAATTTCGTAGTCCAGAGTTGGGAGTCAAGAAGAGGGCCGCACCAATCACTGAGAGATAAAAATAAGGCCAAGGCCAGTGGTGCAAGTACGACTGATCTTGGACTCTTGTTGAAGGAACACTGAAATACCAATGGAGTCCTCTGAAGAAACATAGGGATTTTTTAAGCTGAGTGATAAAATATATTTTTTTCCTTTACTTTCACCATCAGCCTTGGACTTACTTTTCTCTCTCAATCCAGAGTTGGTAACTCTAATAACTGCGGGTAAGTACATATTTGCTGGGGATGAAAATGAACAGTGAGAAAAGGGTCTCTGCTAGCAGAGTAGACCTGTAGAATCCACACACACACATACATTGTTTTTGTATACAGGTCTCAGGTGTAATCCCAGGAATTGCTAGTTAAAGGTTCTCAGGCAGCAGGTATTGGGGGAGGCCATTCAGAAGATTTCTTTAAAACATACCTTGTACTCTTGACCCATTTCCTCTTTCAAATAATAAAAGAGCAGCACAGTCACAACCCATAGTAATAGAATCAACAATAACAAGCCACTTATAAAAACAAATTAACCTTCAGACCCCCTGAGAAAAGGGGAAATTGGGCCCAAATGGAGGGAAAGGTGGGGGCACCTCTTGTCAACAAGGGGAAACTTTGATCTCTTTGACCATCTCACACCTCTGGGACATCTGGTTGGCAACAGGATGCTGGACTAGATGGACCATTGATATGATCCAGTGGGGATATTCCTATGGGCCTTAAAGCTCGGCAAGCTTGATGGCAGGCAAACAACAATTAAAATACCTATACCACCAAGTCCTGGTATCTGGTAGTTCCAGTAATCTACCCGCTCACTTCATTCCCCAAGCCCTCTCAGTAAAGCAGAGTGATGAAGATGAAAGAAGGTGCCTAAGAGCAATCTTATCTACTGCTTGGCCACTCTATCAGTTCCAAAATCAAGCAAGGATCCTCCAGGGATGCTGGCCATATCAGCCAGAAAGCACCATCAAGAAGCCATCGGATTAATTTGCCTCTGGCAAACCACCTTAATCTGCCCCTCATCTTTGCAAAGGTGTCTTGCTTCTGTGTTTCCTCCTGCTTTGCTGTCATCTATCCCAAAGCAGGAGAAGATCCTGATGTTGGGAAAGATTGAAGGTCAAAGAAGACAGGGACGGCAAAGGATGAGATGGTTAGACAGTGTCATAGATGCAACGAACATGAAATTGAGCAAACTTCAGAGGACAGGGGAAGACAGGAGTCCATGGGGTCACGAAGAGTCGGACTCGACTGTGCAGCTGAACAACAACAAATCCCAAAGCTGGTTTGGTATGATTATTATTTTTTGAGAGAGATCAAAGCCAGTGTACCTTTAGATGCTGTGTGGATGAGAAAAGTGCACTTTTGTTGGGCCTGGCTGATATTGCTGCCATTATCCTTGCCTCAGGCTGCCAAAGCTGACATCCCCCCCCCCCACACACACACACTGAGGAGCTTTTTTCAATTAGTAGGTCACCATAGCATCCTGATAATGATTTATTGCAACAATGGAGTCATTCCCAATTTTCATTTTCCCCCCTCTTAAAAGTAAAATATCAAGCCTTTTCCATTGGGGAGTTAAAAGGGGAAACGTTATAACACTGTAATGTTGTAGCAATTCCCAACACTTGAAAACAAGTCCTCTGGTGGAGGAGGGGAACAGTGGCCGTGGGGGCTAAAGCAAGGAGAGTGCAGGGGAAGCTGCTGCATGGATACTCCATTGCCATTGTGCATGCCTCTGTGTTCCCAAAAGCAACAAGAGCTGTGTAGAGAATCTGTTCTGTGTGGAAGCAGCCCAGGTAATCCATAACAAGGGAACAGTAAAATGTTACCCTTACTAGAGCATAGATCCAGGTGGTCTGAAGCAGTATGTGTTGGTCTGAAGCAGCAGAACAAATTTAGAGTCCAGTGGCACCTTTAAGACCAACAAAGTTTTATTCAAGGTATGAGCTTTCATGCGCACGCACACTTTTCGAAATACCACATTACACATTACCAGAGCATTCACTGTTTGATCAGAAGAGGAAAAACAAAACAGAGTAGGCAATACCAAGCTAGATGGGCCCATGGCCTGACTTTTCATATGCATTGCTGGCGCATGAGAATGCCATCCCAGAGATTTCTTTTTCACCTCTATTCTTTCTGTTTTGCACCAAACACGGAACAGGAGTCTGGGATCCAGCCAGGAGATGTGTATGCATGGAATTAGGCTTCTGGTTCTCTATCCACTAGCAGGATGAGGAACTTCAATTAAAGGGGTTGTATTCAAAGCATCCTGTCTGCAACTCGGTTGTACAGAGCAATGGGTGCAAGGGTCATGCTTTGCCCAGCAGCTGATTACAGTTCTGATTGCCAGCACCCATGCACAGCAGATAGATCAAGGCATTAATCCACAGTTATAAAGTGCACACATGTGAAAGTTTAGGGAAATCAGTGGGACTACTCAATATAACGTATCCCGGATTGTGTTGCAAATCATTTGAATTAGCTTATTGGTAATATCATCTTTTTTAAAAAACAAAGACACTGCTTACTTTAGTTGAATTCCCAAGAGGTCTGTTCCTTTTCTCCGCTGAGTCTCACTTTGCATGTGTTTGTTGTATGAGAAGTCCGCAGCGGTTCGCTCCGTGATTGGGATGACTCATTTGCTAATGGCTATTTTGTGACCAAGACCTCTTCAAGTGAACCAGGGTTACTGCTCTTTTCCACACATAACATGAAAAATATCCTTCCACCAAGCCGAGTAAGCTACAGCACATCTGCTGGAACTTGGCTTGTGTTCACTTCAGCATTACACATGCCCTTTGGTAAAGCAAACCACCTGTTGCCTGCGCACAATTTAGCCCCAAGCATTTGAAATGTTTCTCCAAGGAGGAAATCCATCCAAACCACTGATGGGGAGTGACAACCTTGGCATTCCCTTCTGCTCCGTTTGCTGGTGTGCCATTTATTGTACTCTCCCACAGAGCCCTGCGGTCTTTAGCCTCGTTTTTGCCCCTATAACGAAAACACGGGGGTTCACACGATGCCAAAAAACGAACAGATTCTGTGTTTCCCATTTCGCAACTGGGACCGAGATCCCCTCCAAGTCACCATTCCAGATCCAAAAGCAAGTACTTAGTGAGTAATAGGGGAATGGGGGAGGGTGGGGGGGCTATAACAAGGAGAAAAGAGGGAAACAATTGTAGAAACATCCTGCGCTTTTTGCAATATGATACTGTTAATAAACTGTTATGCTAATCTCTCCTGTATAGAATTTCTCGTCTCGAGCCAAAATTTTACTTGTTCTTATACTATTTTATTTTTAGAAACTGAGGCTAATCAGTAAAAATGTGGCAAAAGGCAATTTCAGGCCAAATCTCTTTTTTTGGGGGGGGGGGTTAGCAAGGGTGTTTCAGAGTTCACCAGCATTCTTGGGTGGCAAAGGCTCCTTTTAGCCATAGCTGCTCATGGTGAGATCTGGCCATGGGGTGAGTTCAACTAATCCCTTCTACTGAGAGAGGATTCTTCCCCTGAGGGTACAAGTTTCCTCTGTTAAAGGGGAATCCTTGGACTGAACTCCATGGCTAAGAGGAGAGAGTTGTTGGAACGATCCTCACATCTAGCAAAACCACCCAATAGGTGAGCTTCCGGTGTGTGTGAGGCAAACCTTGTAATTACAATAGGATGAGGGGACGTATTGTAGAAAGATCCACAATATGCCAGTTCAAGGAAGAACTCAACAGTATTCTGTGGATGACATCAAATCAGAAACAAATGTTGAAAATGCATCTATGGCTTCCTTGGAAGTGATACAGAAGACCTGGTTCATTTACTTACCAAGATGTTAATTCTCTATGAGGTGGTGGAGTTGCTCTTTTCTATCATGTAGAATTGGGGGAAAAATTATATGAGCAGGTGGTGGTGGAAAGTGCCATCAAGTCGCCACTGACTTATTTCAGCCTTGTGGGGTTTTCAAGGCAAGAGGTGTTCAGAGGTGGTTTGCCATTGCCTGGCTTTGCATTGCAACCCTGGTATTCCTCGGAGGTCTCCCATCCAAATAGTATCCAGGTCTGTCCCTGCTTAGCTTCCAAGATCTGAAGAGATCAGGCTAGCCTGGGCTATCCACATCAGGGCATATAAGCAGGTACCAATCCCAAAAGAGGCATCAGTCTCACAAACCGGGCATCCGTAGAATGCTTGCATCATGTGTGATCTCATGTGTGGTAGAGGGTGAGGTGCTTTGTGCCGTCCCTATACGATGGCCCCATAAGTGTGTGAACAAGGCCACAGCCTCTTCTACCTGTCAGCTAATGAATTCCTCTCATTCACTGTGGCAATCACCATTCATTAGTAGTATGTTTAGGAGCACAGCTTTGAACTTTTATTACCTCAAAGGTTGCTGTTTTCATCTGTAACTTCCATAATCATTTCCTATAGGTATCTGTCAATCCCCACAGCCACCATTTTAATAGAACCAGCCATCATGGCTTTGTTCCTTCATTATGACACCAGTTTGTGTCTTTCCAAGATGGAGCAATAGATAATTTAGTAAACTTTTTCCCTTTGGCTTTTTTTCTCCTGGCACACATCAGGATGTAATAATTTGCCTCAGAAAAGTGCTGGGTAAGATGATTACAGATGGCTGGTTGACCTTAGGACTTGCCTGTCAGGGACTTACTGTGGCCCCAACATCAAAAACAGACCCTCCAGCACTGAGTGTACAAAGCCAGCCTCCCATTACTTATGGTCTCCACCAAGTGAGGCATAACAGTAAATAGCACAGGCTGTGGGCCCCCACCCCTCAGTGGGTTCTTGAGGGCAAGTGACATCTCAATACCACCCCCGTCTGGTATAAGGGAGAGAACTCCAACTGTGGCTTCAGAATGGTGGAACAATCTTGTCTGCAGCAGTGAAGTAGCGTGGGGGCTTCTGCCTAGTGCTGGAATGCTGGTTCTCTAGTCCACCCATGTTGGTTTTCCTGTGTACCCTCTCCCAGTCCATGGGGTCTTACAGTGAGGATACACTAACTCAGAGCTTACGAGCTGCTGTCCTTCATATACCGTTGATATCTGTGGTACCTGGCATTACATTTTATGGCACACATGGCCCGGCCCAACAAAGTGACATTTATGTCAGATCTGGCCCTCATAACAAATTAGTTTGACACCTCTGATTTAAATTGTCTTGATATTTTCTGTTGATGTTACCCACCCTGAGCCTGCCCACGGGCAGGGCGGGATAAAGAGAGAGTGAGAGAGATGCACCACCACCACCCACAAGACTCCCTCCACTGTATCAAACACAACTAGGGAGGCACATTTAGATTTTAATCAAGAATATAGATTCTTTTTTGGGGGGGGGGGAGAGGAGATAAGAGAAAAGGATATTTGTTAAAAGAAAAGATGTAATGTTTAATATGTTGTTATATCCAAAAATAAAAAGTTTGATTTTTTAAAAAAGAATATAGATTCTTTTTTTATTTGCTAGAAGAGGGAGGCTATGGCAAATCTAGGGAAAGGGCAGGACCTACCCTGGGACCAGAGGCCCTCTCAAAAGTAAATTATAAACACACACAAACATTTATAGACACAATGAATGTATTCCTTTTAATTAATTGACCCCAGCTTGTCCCATGCTTAACCATAGAAAGGTATTTATTCAGTGAAGGCATGAGAATGACCCTTCTGATGTACAGAATGAAACCAACGTGTGTGTGTGTGTGTGTGTGTGTGTGTGTGTGTGTGTGTGTGTTAAGTGCCGTCAGGTCACTTCCACCTTATAGAAATTCTATGAATTAATGACCTCCAAAGCATCCTATCATTCACAGCCTTGCTCAGGTCTTGTAAACTGAGGGCCCTTGTGGCTTCCTTGATTGAGTCAATCCATCTCATCTTGGGTCTTCCTCTTTTCCTGCTGCCTTCAACTTTTCCTAGCGTTATTGTCTTTTCCAGCGACACTTGTCTTTTCATAATGTGACCAAAGTATGATATGAGAAGGTGATTGTAAGCTGCTCTGTGATTGTAAACTGCTCTGAGACTCTGAGTGAAGGGTGGGGTATAAATCCAACCTTCTTTAGTCATTTTAGCTTCTAGGGAGAGTTTAGGCTTGTTTTCTTGTTTTACACTCAAAGGTTCAGCCACATCTTAGAGAGCTGAATGCTTTCTTGTGATATCCAGCAGTATACCATGATGAAGCTGTATTCAAGACACATGCCAGTTGGTTGTATAAAAGCAAGCAACTTGCGCGATAGTATCCTCTTTTATCGCAAACTTCCCCATTTTGCTTCTGTGTTGGTACAGATCTAAGGAAAGCAGCTGGGTAAACAGCTGCTATTCTAATGATTTTGTAAAAGATTAGGAGATTCAAACTGGTGATGCAGACACCTAACATCAGTGTGCCTTGGAGGCTTTCTAAGGAAGAGTAGGATTCTCTAAAGCTCTATGTGCATTACAGTGAACCCATGTACCTCTTGCATGTACATGCATACAGTTGTTTGGAAGAAAGCTCTAAACACGCATTCACTTTAAAAATAAAAATGTGACCTGTACCTGAATAAATGCAGTGTTTAAATCATATGTTTAGCCATACATATGTTGGTTTTAACATAAGAATTACTCAGTGTGCATACAAAGAAAAGCCATATGTACACTGTACATGGAAGTAGTCCTGTACATGTTACAGTGAATGCATGTACAGTGCATCTAAGGTAGAGAGATGTTGAGCAATTTTTATCTTACAGTCAGTGCTCACCAAAAATGAGATTCAAATGCCACATTTAGTCAGGTACTGCTCCATGATATTATTTGCAAAGAGAATGCTCACTGGCACACCTGTGCTGAACTTTAATTTCTTTTATCTATATCCCAGTTGTTCTCCTCAAATGAGACCCAAAATGGCTTACTACATCTGTCATGATCTGTACAGAACTAGGAGCAGGGCCTGGGCGGCCTGGTCCCAGGAGAGACCATGGCAGTGAACGCATAGCAGTAAACGCAGACGGCCTACAATCCCCATAAGGCTTAGCAATGGGCTATCGCCAGAGTACAGAGATTCTGTGAATGGACTGTTGCTTACTGTGAGGAGGTTCGGACTTAGCTGTTAACTGTGGGAAACGGGGTATTTTGTCTCTCTCTGCTGCGAAGGGTTGCCAAGTCTTACCATTAGCTGGAGCAGGGGATTCCTGGCTGTTTCCCGAAGCAAGCGCGCGCCGCAACCACGTCACCCGGAAGTGACGTGAATGCAGAGATTCTGTGAAGGGACTGTTGCTTACTATGAGGAGGTTCGGTCTTAGCTGTTAACTGTGGAAAACGGGGTCTTTCGTCTCTCTCTGCTGCGTAGGGTTGCCAAGTCTTACCTTTAGCTGGAGCGGGGGATTCCTGGCTGTTTTCCGAAGCAAGTGACGTGATCACGCTGGGCAGGCTGGGGGCGGGGCCATGACCATCCGAGGGGAAACCATAGAGTTTTCCCTCAGATGACCGTGGCCCCACCCCCAGGGTGCCCGGCGTGGTCGCGTTCCGGGTGACGTGCACCTCACGTACTTTGGGGTTGGGGTTCCCCCCGGGGCCCAATCCAAACTGGCGGCGGGGAACGGGCCTCTGGGGCGGAGAACTTGGCAAGCCTACTACTGCGGCCTGGTCACTGTGGGGACAGGCTGGTCTGGTGAGAAGAAAAGATCCCCCACTTGGCTCAGCGTGAGTGTTAGGCAGGCTGTGGGCCTGGAAGTAGTAACCAGTTAGGAATAGTAATAGGTAGCTGCGTTAGATTCTGTTTATTTTGCCTTTTAACCACTGTTATATCTTTTTAAAGCACCTTGTCCTGTCTTGTTTTTCCCCTGCCCAATACTGTAAAAATAAACCCTTCCTGTTTCACTGTTTCTCTGCTTTGGTCATCACGCCTATGTTCTTGGCTTAAAAAGGGGCATTTTTGGATGGGCTTGAGAGGGTACCCTGGGCCTTCTCAAGGGACCGAAGTCCAGGGTGGTGGCGACAGAAGGTGGAGACCCCCTGGGGTCATGACAACATCATTATCCCCTCTTTCTATTTAACCCCACAACCACCACCAGCCTTCCATGGCAGAGCGGGGTTTTGAACATGGCTCCCTTCTGACACTATAACCACTATTCCGTGCTGGCAAATGGTTTCCCAAACTCCTTCCGGGGTGCAAACCACATTGCAAATATTTATTATTTATTCACATTATTTATAGTCTGCCTTTCTTTTTTGGGGGGTAAAAATTTTTTATTTCCCTCTCTTAAAAAGGAGAGAAATTTCGCTTTAAAATTCAGGGAAAAAGGAAGGGTATATAGAGGGACAAAGAAAAGTGTTGAGTGATGTTAATACAGGTATATTAATCTGTTAATATTAAAGTCAAAGTTCATGTCATAGTTTGAGACTTCTTCTGCAGTTGAATAATCATCTGTTTCTTCTTTTTCCTTTCAAATCGAGCAGTTAATATGTTAGTAAAGTCCTTTTGGGGTTAGTATTCCTTCTATGGTACTGTCCAGATAAGTCCTTAAAATTTAAGATGTTTTCCCTTTTTTCTCTCTTAAGTTTGGCCTTTCTCACTGAATCTCAGGGTGGATCGCAGAGTGTGAGTCAAATACAAACAACAGGATGGGACATCCAGTGAACAGCGCAATGGGGTTTGAACTCCAGAAATCTGAAAACAAGCAGAAGCCTAAAACAGAGCTGGAACAGAGTATAAACATTTAAACATGACAAGTTAAATGGTGTAGAAGCCACACAGCCAGAGCATACTTATGATGATAGACAGCAATACGGTAGTACAGGCCACAGTCCCAATCCTTTACCAATGCAACTTTCTGAACCACTGCATTATAGAACAGCCCTATTACGTGTGCAAAAAACACCCTCTTGAATAATTCTGCTTTGCATAGTTTGTGGAAAGCCAAGGGAATGGGAGCCTTCCTGACCTAGACATGTTGACAATGTGATTCTAATGTTATCTAATTTGGCCCTCCATATTTTGAGAAGATGCTTAGTATACCTTATAGTTACACACAGAGACAGAACTAGGGGAGAAGAGAAGCCCTGCTGTATCCCTCTCACTTTATTAGCCTCTTCTGTCATGTGAAAGACAAACGCCAATCACCCCAAGTCAAAACTAATTTACCCTGGAGGTGAATATTGCAACAGTGTGTGTATACGCAAAACATCTTTGAATCCTTCAGCAACATTTTTGCTCTGTTGGGCAAGACCGGGCTATTCCTTCTGGGAATATGTGTGGGTTGCCAAATATTTTATCACGAGCCCCATGACTTTAGGTAATCTTACAATCCCAGCTGTTGAACCAGAGAAGGCTGGGTTTTATATGCTTGCAAAGTAGTTGTTTTCTTAAGATTAGCAAAGAACATGCGATAGTCTGGTACTCCGAAGGCCAATTAACTAAAAGCAAGATTCAAGAGTCCCTTTAAAACAATTAAATGGAAGTTCCTGGTTGCTGTTCCTTCATTCAGCGGCTCCTAATGAAAGCAGCACAAGATTGAAACTTTTATTATGCAGTTCATAATTGCAAGGCTTAAATTGTACACAGATAGGTAATGAAGCCTACTTAGAACTACAACACGTCTGGGATCCTTGTACTGGTCAAAGCACACTAGTACCATGCCCAGCAGCTTTAGCTGCAATGGCTCTTCTCTACTGTCTCTTCACCGACACATTCCTGGTGTCGTCCTGTTCCCCTCCCCATATACACACACAGACTGGACATTTAGGTTTCTGGGTTCTTTTTTTGGCAGTAGGCATAAGAACCTTGATGGGGAGCAGACTTTGGCATCTACAGCTTGCCCACCAAGTCACGTGGAAGTCCATAGTGGAAGCTGCAGGCCAAGTCTTTTCTCAGAAAGTAACCTATCTTCCATTCGTAACTTCTCCCTCCAGTGCATAACTTGAAACATGGTGTTAATGGTACACGCACTTCATTTCTGACATTCAAGAGAAATATCGCTTTATAATATGTTTTGCATTTTCCTTCTCCCTTTTAAAAAAACAGTTGCAGGGTTGTATTTGAATTAACAAAGCAACGGCACACAGGCGAGCTGAACTTTAAAAATTCACGTAGCAGTTACACAGGAAGAAGGGACCTAAGTTGAAAATTATGGGACGGGGAGCAGTTCTACAATGCTGAGTTTAAGATAGTGATCACCAACATAGTGCCATAGGCACCATGGCAATATCACCAATACATTTTATGGTGCCCACATTCTTCTTTTCAAAAGCAAAGCTTTCTTTTACCTCAGTGGAACAGGAGTGCTCCAAAAGATCCTAGCTGGTATCTACTTTGTATCTGCAGGGAGCTCCAATTCAGACACAGCTGCCTCCATCACAGGAGGAGACTTGGCTTGGAATGTCCCAACATTTTGTGGTTACTCCACAATGGCAGCCATTTTGTGGAAGTGCTCACTACCAGTCCTCAAAATTGCACAAGGGCCCACAGGCTCAATAAGGTTGGGATCTCAGGTTGCCAACCTCCAGGTAGGGCCTGGGAATCATGTAGAATTGTAACTGGTCCCTAAACTACAGACAGAAGGAGGAGGAGGAGATTGGATTTATACCCTGCCCTCCACTATCCAAAGGAGTCTCAGAGCGGCTTACAATCTCCTTTCCTTTCCCTTCCCCTCCCCTCCCCACAACAGACACCCTGTGAGGTAGGTGGGGCTGAGAGAGCTCTCCCAAGGACTGACCTTGAAAGAATAGCCCTGAAAGGACTTATCACTGACTCAAGGTAACACCAACACTTGCATGTGGAGGAATGGGGAATCAAACCCGGTTCTCCCAGATTAGAGTCCATGCTCTTAACCACTACACCAAGCTGGCTCTGTTCCCATGGAGAAAATGGCTGCTTTGGAGGGTGGACTCTATGGCATTATACACCACTGAGGTACCTCCATTCACCAAACCCTGCCCTCCCCAGGTTCCACCCCCAAACTTAATTTCCCTAGCCAGAGTTGGCACCCCTATTGGAGACCTATGGTCTAAGACAAAGCCCTGGAGACTGCCACAACCTAGGGTCCACCAGACAGCACTGAGGAAGTTTCCAAGCAAGGAGAGCCATTAACCTAACTAGAGCTAGGTTCAGTTTTCATCAGAATGTCCCAGTACTGAAGGACATCTTTGCATAGGAGTATACTTTGCATCTACCCTAGACTCCTTGAAAAACAACATTGGTTCAAGTTACCAACAAACAGAATGGATGCACTGCCCTTATGGTTCTAATTCTGCATCATCCCTTACAGTATCCATTTCAACAGCTGCAGAGGCACGGATGAGACGAACTCTGGATTAAGACAGTCCACAAAGACATCAGGTCCCAATTCAAGAGGAAGAACTCTAAACAAAGCCCCCCACCCTCCAGCCTACCCTGGACTCTCTCCCATCTTTAGAACTGGAGGGAGGAAAAGATTGCTGGTGGGATATGTCTAAACATCATCAGGGGATATAAAAATGTTAGCTGCACTTCAGTGCCTCATTTTCATAGCAGATCTATCTACCACATATGTTAAAATCACCCTTCTTTGGAGTTTGGAGGTTCAGCCGGGACCAGCAGGTATTTTAATGGTGGTGGTGGGGGGGTTGCTTTAAATTTATGGTGGAGGCTGTAGCATGACTTTTCCCTGGGTGCTCCGAGTAATAAAAGTGGCTCTGATGTGATCTGTTTGTCTGCTTCCTCCATCTACAATGTTATTCCAGCAATGTAGCCACAGGCGGTAATGATGCATTTCTGTTAATAAAAAAGGGAGAACCAAACAGAGGTATTTTTACAAGATGAAAAATATGGCACACAATTAAAATTCCACTTCTAAATAAAAAACAAACGTCTGTTTTCTTAATGGGGGATTTCTATCAAACATCTCTCTTTAAGGGAGCCATTCCTGATCTCCGGGAATTTGGAAGTCACAGGTTTTTAAAGCATTACACAACCGTAAATAAGTAATTTGCATATTCCCCAGCAGACACAGACAAGCCATCTGCAAGATGAAGCAACAGCTCCCTTCAACATGCCAATGTCCCTATGGACCCCAAGACATAACAATCTGCATAAAGACATCTCTCAGCTATGGCTTGTTTCAGCTGAATTTTTTTCCGGCTTCTCTATAAGAGGGGCCCAGACCCTGGCAATCATAGTTTCCCAACAGAATTTGTGGCTCCCTTTCTTTCTGGTTTGCATTTCACTCTTGCAGCTGTTAACGGTGTGTGTGTGGTTATGCTCCTCCAATACGCTGACTTAATCAACTTAAAAATAAGCAAGATCAAAAAAATGTGATCCATTTCAGAGTCTTTTCTTCTACTGTGCATAGAGCTCTTCTGCTACCTAGCTACTTGCAAGCTTCCAAGACAAATAAGCTTGCCAGACGTTATCGTAGTGATTCAGTTCCATAAAGCTGCATTTGGCCAAGGGAATCAGAATAACTGAGAGCCAATAAACTGTAGAGCCATCCAGACAAAGTTTATTCTGCTACCCACTCCATTTCTAGACCTGCACGGCTCTACTCATGCTGAGACCCCCATCAGACAGTTTCCATAACCTGCTAAAGATTGTTCCTGCCCCCATCTCCAGATTCATCAACACACTCTGGATCCAGCCATGGAACATCTTTACACTGCCACCCGGATCCCACCCTAGGTACCAGTGGAGTTTTTGAAAGGGTCAAGAGGCTGAAGAACATTAACAAAAGTCACTTTGACACACCACTCTCAGCATGGGTTTATGTATGCAAATATCTGTAGAGCACCAGGTTTGTACACAGGACATCCTAGGTTAAGTTCCTTACTTAAAGTGGGCCCATATGATAATCCAGTCATGCCCTCCTTGAGAATTCACATCACCATGAGGATGTTCCAGCACCAGCTCTTTGTGGCTTGCTTCAGCCACTTGATGGAAACATCCAAAGGCCCTTTGTCAAGTTGCACTGGAGATGTGGGATCCCAACAAAGCATAGCACCTTCTTTCATGATACTAGGTAACATGAAAAGCCTTTGTGCCAGATGGGAGCTCTTGCCACAATCCCGAAGCACGCCAGCATCATCTTTCCTGGAAACAGGATCAGTGCTGGTGTGGTTGTTAGCTTGCAAGCATTGGTTCATCCCTCATAGGGCTGGGAAAGATACACACTGTAGTAGCTCCACACCACTGGTGTAAAAGGCGCACCCACCAGAACTTATCAGGAACATGAGCAGAGATAGAAGAATACCTGCATTGCTTCTGCTCCACCTGGACATGTGATGGCATCAGTTTTGACAGCCTCTCCAGATACATGTGATGGCATCAGTTTTGACAGCCTCTTGTAGCCAGCAAGCTACACTGAATGGTCCCCCTGCAAAGGAGATACTGTCCATCCTGTGAAGTGAAGAACTCACTGAAAGGGACATGAGAGAGAGGCTTAAGGAAGAAGAGGCTTAAAGAGCTGCTATGCAGACTAATCTATGGGTGGGGGGACAAAAGAGAGGGGATGGCATAAAGTTTCAGGAAAAATCAGAGTGTGTTTTGAAGCATCTCTGTGGGATCCAACACATTTTAATAATAAGAGTGGCTCTGAGTGATGGACCCTGAGTTAAAAGATCCCAGATAGTCTGTCAGGGAAAGACTCTGAAAAAATCATTGCCAGTCACAGCAGACAATATGGGTCTGGACAGAACAAATGCCCTGATTCAGTCTATGGTATGAATGTGTAAAGCTGCTTTACACTTGTGAACCTATAAGGCGGAATCTAATCTGGAGAACCAGGTTTGATTCCCCACACCTCTACATGCAGCCAGCTGGGTGACCTTGGGTCAGTCACAGTTATCTCAGAGCTGTTCTCTCAAGAGCAGTTCTCTCAGAGTTCTGTCAGCCCCACCTACCTCACAGGGTGTCTGTTGTGGGGAGAGGAAGGGAAGGAGATTGTAAGCCGCTCTGAGATTCCTTTGGATAGTGGAGGGTGGGGATATAAATCCAATTCTTCTTCTTCTGATCAGTGATAGGGGGATAAGCAAAAAGGTAAATAAGGAGATGTTCCACCTCATCAGCAGATAGTTCATGGAGTTGTACCTCTCAAACCAGCCCATAAACTTGTACTCTTCTGAATTAATGAGAAGAAAAAGAGGAGGAGGAGGAGCAGCTGGTTTTTTGTTGGATCCCCAAGCATCGAGAATAAATCCACGTTTTCAAGAAAAGCAAAATTTATTTCAAAGCGTTGAAGACATACTCAAACACGTTCTTTGTTAGAACTGGGGATACACAGGTAGGTCAAGCATAATAAAGGAAATTCAAACAGATACATATCCAATGAATAACACTCGCTCTTCATCATCACACCAGGCTGGCCTCATCTACTAACAAGCAGCTGGTGAACTCGGTATCCTGGTATCAGAATGGTCTAGAAGATGAACATTTTAGACAGTTGTAGCAACAGGGAAACTAAAGATTTGCTTCTGACCAGGTTGCGTACTTTTGAAAAAGGCAACGGCTCACATCTTTATGGAGATGTGATGGTTGAGTGGCTAAGGTTTGGAACTTGCAATCCAGCGGGGATTTAACACCCCGTTTACAGCTCCCAGTACAGATGCCAAATCTAATGCAGGCTTTCCACTGATCTGAGTGTGGCAGATTTTAATTTTGAACACACTATTGACCAAGCAGAAGAGTGGTAGATAAAGGTAAAGGTAAAGGTTCCCTTGCTCGAAAGCCAGTCGAATCCGACTCTAGGGTTGCGGTGCTCATCTCCGTTTCAAAGCCGAAGAGCCAGCGCTGTCCGAAGACGTTTCTGTGGTTATGTGGCCGGCATGACTAAACACCAAGGCACACGGAACGCTGTTACCTTCCCACCAAAGTGGTACCTATTTATCTACTTGCAATTTCTTGCTTTCGAACTGCTAGGTTGGCAGGAGCTGGAACTAGAGACGGGAGCTCACTCCGTCTTGCGGCACCCTGGGTCTCGAACTGCTGAACTACTGACCTTCCACAGCCTGCAGTTCAGCGTCTTAACCACTTGAGCCACCGCAGCTCCAGAGTGGTAGATACTCTAATGTTAAAAACAAAACAAAAAAACACAAGTTGAGAGAGCCACATAAAAGAATTATGCCCTGCTTCAAGCCGGGCTGGTTGTTGGACTGTCTGGTTTCATGGGCCTACTGCTTAAACATAATCAAGTATCTGGACAGAGAGGCACAGTGAACAGGAAGTTGCAAGGTTTTATACTTCCTGTCCCACCCCTGCCATTCCACAAAGTCCAAAGCTACCGCGACAGTTAAGGTTGAACATCACTCAGCCACTCTCAGTCCCCACTGGACACGAACTGAAACACATGTCTTCAAGGGTTTCTCACTACCAATGTGCTTTCTGTGGGGCTGGAGCAGACTTGAATGTACTTCACAATCAGATTTTTAAAGTCCTCTCCTGCACTCCCCTTAATGTTCCTTATCCCCCTCTCCATCTGCTTTCCTTTGGAAAGATCTGGTTATAGTTCTTAGTTAATTTGATACTTTTTTGTGATATAATTTGGAGACCCTTGATATATTTGCCAACTGACTTACAAGAGCTATTGCACCATGAAAGTATTCAGAAGGCCTGGATGCAATTAATATGCTGACAAAAATGACTTGCAGAAAGAAGTTGTAATTTTGTTAACTCTTTAATCCTGGCACCAGACTAAACACCTCTGTTGAAGTGTCTGCATTACAACAGCAAGTTGGGTCTCGCTTTGGAAAGTCATTTTACTTTTAAGAATACCGACATACACATATATGAAGCTGCCTTATCCTGAATCAGACTCCTGGTCCATCAAAGTCAGTACTGTCTACTCAGACTGGCAGTGGCTCTCCAGGGTCTCAGGCAGAGGTCTTTCACATCACCTACAGCCTGATCCCTCTAAGTGTAAATTCCAGGGATTGAACCTGGGACCTTCAGCATGCCAAGCAGATGCTCTACCCACTGAGCTCCAGTCATTACACTTTCACACATGCTGAATAATGCACTTTCACTTCACTTTCGATGCCCTTTAGTGATCATTTGCAAATGGATTTTACTGCTTCACACAGTAAGATCCCATTCTCAAAAGGAACTGAAAGTGGATTGAAAGTATATTATTCAGATGTGTGAAAGTTCCCGATATGTCTCTCTTTGTGCTTATCGAGACTCCAAATTGCAGGTATTTGATTACTAGTCAAATTTCTCGCTGCCCAGTCTCTTTTCTTTCCACTTAATTATGCCATTGTCCTGAGGTTCCCAAAGCTGATTCATACATTACACTACAATAAGTCAGGATCCGGTTCAAGGAGATCAAAAGTAATAAACTTTTTCCAGACAGAGGAGATGAGGACATTTTTCAAGAGTTTCCAGCTCAAGCAGTTATATTATTAGGCACCTATCAGTCAAAACACGGTGATAATTGGATATGAAATGGTCTACAAAAGGAAGGAAAAAAGCAAATGTTTGTCTTTTCCTCCCATCAGAGTTGATCTGTGTAGATGATACCTGAATTCTCAGCAAAGTAGCCTCTGTTTTTGCAGATATAAAACACTGCTGACTTTCATATTCAAACCAAGGGAAAGTGACCTCTTTTAAATAATACCATGCTGCCAAATACCAAGATCTGAAAAGCTGGCCAAGCTTGCTTTATTTTATTTTTTTGAAAAAACTTTGTATTATGTTTTTGTAAACAGAAACATACAACAACTAAGGCATCATATAACAATTTTCCAGTATGTTAACACGGATAGAAAACCATCAATCATCATCCTAAGCTATCAACAGTTACGATTATCCACTAAAACAGGTCAACAATACAGTTATCTGTATTCCAGAGCTAAACTCAGGTAAACAGTCTTTAAAGATTTACAGCCACACATAGATGTCTGATTTCAGTAATGTCAGTTATCTAATAACAATGCAATAAGGACCAGAATTTATAATATGACCAACTTTCACAGTTTTCTCTATCTTTAGCCATTTTATCAGTGAAAGGATACCATTTGTCTCTGCTTACCACATTTGTATACTTTGAATATTTTTCTAACATGTAATAGTCCCATACTTTACTGTACCATTGTGATTTTGTCAGGGAGCATTTGTCCTTCCAATGTTGGGCTATGACTGCTTTAGCAGGGCCAAGCTTGCTTTGTATTGAACCACTAAAATTCAGACATGTTCCTCATTGGAACAAAGCTGCCACTACCCTGCTGAAAGAGGTCAGCTGCAACTGTCTAGTGTAGGAAGGTTTGAGCTTCCACAGTTTGTCCAACTGATTCAAACCACAAAGTCATCTCTCAACTGGCTCACATGCAATCCATTTTGGCTCCTGATGCTTCTCTTCATGACCATTCTGGTCCCTGGCATGTGCTATTAGACAAGGCTGTAGGACCATGGATATTATTAATGGAGAATTCTGTATGAAGCATTACTTTATGCTAACATGAAATACTTGGTTTATAAAGGGCTTTCGTCCTAAAGTGGTTCATGGGGTTCAATCCTCACTTCACAGAACAGAGTCATTTGACTCTAACCCATAATTTTTTTGTAATCCTTAGAGCAACTGTGTAAGGATACTACTATTCACCTGTTACTAAAAGTGGGGGGAAGGGGACTGAGAAACTTGGGCCTTCTGAATCCATAGCTTATTTGCTATTATGTTAACAAATGTTATAAGAGCAATTAGTACCCAAATCTTGAGTCTTAGACAAAAACTGAGTCCTCTCATGCTACACGATCAAATGAACCACACCTGAGATACTCACCTCCCATCTCTCACACTCAAATACTTTGGATCCAACAGCCTAAACAAATGGGAACCCTAATTAAAAAGAACCACCAGATCCATGAGCCATACTAGTGTGCGTATCTGTGTGTGTTGGGGATGGGGGGGAGCCAGCATCCTTAAATTGCTTATGATCTCAGACACCAGAACATTCTGGAACTGTCACTTCAGAAAAGAATTATGGCGCTATCATGACAAAGACACTCCCATTCTGTTTGCCTCAGGAGCAATTCTCAATGTCTCCTTTGGTCTACAGAGATTAATAGACTATGTTGTAAATGGCCTGTGCAAATTTACAACTCTGTTAACAAGAGGAAATAGAATTTCCCGAGCATATATATCATACATTTTTGCTTATTCTAGCTGCCAGGTGAAGAAAATTCCCAGTAGAGCCTTTTGTTTGATGTCACCCCCCCAAATTCTGACCCAACAGATCTCCCTCCCCCACTCCCCGTACTAGCCTCACACAGTTTGGATCCAGTGGCATCTTTAAGACCAACAAAGTTTTATTCAGGGTAGGAGCTTTCATGTGCACGCACACTTCGTCAGATACATAGAAATGGAAGTTAACAGTCCATTCATATAGGCAAACGGTGAACAGCAAATTAGCATTCAACATAATGATGTTTTAACAGATTCAAAGACCAATCAGGAATAAAAAAGCTATGTTTATATGGTCACCATTTGTTTGGATTTAATTACAGGGGAAAACACCGTGGAGCAAATAAATGTCAAAATAGGAGACTAATGTGTAAATGTATCCTTAATTGTGGAACACTAAGAGTAAATAACTGAGATCCTGTTGTTACTCTTCATTAATCTCCTCTCAAACATGGAGGTAACTAACAGCATACTTTTCTTTGAGGTGGGATGAATGGTTGTCTGTCACCAGATCAGAGAAATACATTCCAATATTCACTGCATTACATTACAATCACTATTCCAATCTACTACTCCAAATAAGAAATACACTAAAATAAAGACGATGTATAGACTTTCTTGATGAGAATACATATGCAAGGACTGAATGAGTTTAGCGTATGTAGTGAGATAAGAAACCAATATCCCTGTTAAGTCCTGGGGATTCTATTGTTCTGAGTATTGTAATAATTTGCAATTCAGCAATTTCCCTTTCCAGTCTGTTCCTGAAGTTCCTTTGCAAAAAAACCCCCAAAACACAGTTACTTTGAGGCCACCCCTTGAATGTCCTGTAAGGTTGAAGTGTTCTTCTACAGGTTTCTCAGTCTTGTGGTTCTCGATGCCAGATTTGTGTTCATTTAACCTTTGCCCTATGTAGAGAACCAAAGGGCATTGTTGCCATTTAATGGCATATACAGTGTTAGAAAATGAGCATGTGAATAAGCCTGAGATGGCATAGCTGATGTTTGGTCCGGTGACTGTATTGTCTAGGTATATATGGCAGCAAAGTTGGCATATGCATTTATTGCAAGCTCTAGTACCAGTGCCAGTGTCCAAATTAGATGCTACATTATTGTGGGTGAGGAGTTGTTTGAGATTGGGGGGGCTGTCTGTGTGCAAGAAAAGGTTTGCTCCCCAGTACTTGTGAAAGAGAACTGTCATTATCCAGTAGAGGTTGTAAGTTGCAGATGATACATTGAACTGTTTTGAGTTGAGACCTGTATGCTGGCAGAGTAATTAACACAGCAACAATGGACAACTTAATTAAAGAGTAGATAAAGGTTTATATAGGAATTAACATACTTGATAGTACAGAGGAGACACATAGATTGGTTCCTAACGACATCTCTAGCTGAAAGAGCAGGTAAAAGTAAGTGTGGAACTTCTGAGAAGTAGAAAGTTGCCCAGGAGGAGCAAGCTGGAGACAGAGAGAAGGTGCTGACATGACTGCCCCATCTAATTGTCTTCTTGCCGCCCCCTTCAGGGTCTTCTTCTCTTCTTTGTACACCAGACATTGTCTTTTCCAACATGAACTACATCCAACACAGGGCTGCTTGAGTACCTTGATGTTGTTTTGTTGTTGTTGTTGTTCAGTCGCACAGTCGAGTCCAACTCTTCGCGACCCCATGGACCAGATCATGCCAGGCCTTCCGGTCTTCCGTCATCCTCTGAAGTTTGCTCAACTTCATGTTCGTTGCATCGATGACACTGCCTAACCATCTCATCCTTTGCCGTCCCCGTCTTCTTTGACCTTCAATCTTTCCCAGCATCAGGGTCTTCTCCAGTGAGTGCTCCCTTCTTATTTGGTGGCCAAAGTATTTGAGCTTCAATTTCATTATCTGGCCTTCCAGGGAACAGTCAGGGTTGATTTCTTTTAGGATTGACTTATTTGATCTTCTTGCAGCCCAAGGGACTCTCAAGAGTCTTCTCCAGCACCATAGTTCAAAAGAATCTATTCTTCGGCGCTCGGCCTTCCTTATAGTCCAACTCTCGCAGCCATACATGACTACTGGGAATACCATTGCTTTGACCATGTGGACTTTTGTTGGCAGGGTGATGTCTCTACTTTTTATCATGCTGTTTAGGTTGCCATTGCTTTCCTCCCCAGGAGCAGGGGTCTTTTAATTTCATGGCTGCTGTCACAGTCTGCGGTGATCTGGGATCCCAGGGACGTGAAGTCTGTCACTACTTCCACGACTTCCCCTTCTATTTGCCAAGGAGTGATGGGGCCGGATGCCATGATCTTAGTTTTTTTGATGTTGAGCTTCAAGCCCACTTTTGCACTCTCCTCTTTCACTCTGGGCAAGAGGCTCTTAAGGTCCTTGATGTCAAACAACTAAAAATCCCCTCAAGGCTTCAATTTGAACTCATATTTAATACCAACCCTGATTTAAACAGCAGCATGGTAAAAGTCCTGTGTTCACAAGTTACAGTGAACAGATGTACAATCCATGTAGTATATATTTGATTTTTCTTTATATGTGCGTTGAATAATTCGCATGCTATATTTAACCATTCTCATGCTATATTTAGCCCCTGTATAGATCGATGGTACGTCCTCATTTGGAGTACTGTGTACAGTTCTGGTCACCACACCTCAAAAAGGATATTATAGCATTGGGAAAAGTGCAGAAAAAGGCAACTAGAATGATAAAAGGGTTGGAACATTTCTCTATGAAGAAAGGTTAAAGCGCTTGGGGCTCTTTAGCTTGGAGAAACGACGGCTGAGGGGTGACATGATCGAGGTTTATAAGATTATGCATGGGATAGAGCAGGTTGAGAAAGAGGCACTTTTCTCCCTTTCTCACAATACAAGAACTCGTGGGCACTCCATGAAATTGCTAAGCGGTCAGGTTAGAACAGATAAAAGGAAATACTTCTTCACCCAAAGAGTGATTAACACATGGAATTCACTGCCGCAGGAGGTGGTGGTGGTGGCTCCAAGCATGGATGGCTTCAAGAGGGAATTGGATAAACATATGGAGCAGAGGTCCATCAGAGGCTGTTAGCCACAAGGTATAGATAGGAACTGTCTGGGGCAAGTGATGCATTCTTGGTGCTTGGGGGGGGGGCAACAGTGGGAGGGCTTCTAGTGTCCTGGTCCCACTGGTGGACCTCCTGAGGGCACCTGCTATTATTGGCCACTGTGTGACGTGTTGGACTAGATGGGCCATTGGCCTGATCCAACATTGCCTTCTCTTATGTTCTTATGTTCTTAACGCATGTACAGCTGAACATATGATTGAAAACCTATATTTAGCCAGGTATTGGTCTCTGGTTTCATGTACAATGTGTATTGGCTCTTGTTTACAAACAGGTGTATACATGTACATACAAGATGAATATGCATTCACTGTAACATGTGAACAAGGCTAGAGTGGCTTGAGCAGAGGTGTCAAAGTCGTTTGTTACACAGGCTGGATCTGACATTGAAGTTACTTTGGCAGGCTGGGCCATGTCTGCCATAAAATGCAATGCTAGGTACCAGAGATATAAACTTTATAAATGAGACAAACCAAATTAACAATATTATTTTTTACTCAAAATACAAACAAAATAAATTGATTTCTAGGAGTGAAAGCAATTGATTTACTGGGGAATCCACAAAAGCCCCAGTAAGTGTATTTAATCATATGCAAGACTAAGGTTTTTCCATACCTGCCCCATAGCCATTTTCTTTCACTTCTTGACAGCTTTGACCACACACACCTTTATATCAATGCTCCCTCTAAGCTGTGGAGCCTTGTGAGCAAAAATTCTACGTTGTGAGCTACTGGCATTAAAGTTGAGAGCAAGCAATTTGGCTAATGCACCAATTAGTTTGCTCTTCAGCCATCCTTCCTGAGCTAAGACAAAAAAGTGTGAGCCAGAGGCTAGAAAACTGTGAGCTAGCTCACAGTAACTCAGCTTAGAGGGAACACTGCTTAACGTGTGCACCTGCGTGTCCGCTCCCCCCCCAGCAGCCTCCTGCCTTCTCTCTCTTGCACCAGTTGCTTGAAGGCCAGATAAGAACCCTGGATGGGCTGGTTCTGGCCCCCAGGCCACATGTTTGACACCCCTGGGTTAGAGTGTAGGAACAGGATATGGGACACCCAGATTCAAATCCCTATTATGCCATTGGGTGAGCTTGGGCTAGGCTGAGAAAGAGTGATTGGCCATCTCACAGGATGGTTGCTGTGAGGATGAAACAGGAGAATGATACTTTAAGCTGTTTTGGAAACCCACTGGGGAGAAAGAAGAAATATCAAAATAAATAGCTGAAATAACTAGACGGAGGGTTACAGGATGTATTACAAGATTTAATACTGAACTGGGATATATCTGTATCATTCACAAGACTGAAATCTATAACCTTCCCTGTCTGCCCCCCCAGCCAGAACAGGAATTCATGCCACCTCCTTCCCTCACCAATACACCAGATCCCAACGCCAGCTAAAGAAGTGGCTAAATGTACAGTTCTGTTTTTTTACATTGTAGAATAAAGCTGCCCCTCATCAAGCTACAGGCTAAATGAACTTTGATCAAAATGACACAACTGTAGAAGATCGTCATAGGGAGCAATCTTAAGCAAGCCTATTCCAGAGTTATTTTATTCAATGGCACACTTGCTCTTACGACTGGACTACGAACCGCAAGACCAGCTCCAGTAAATGCAGCACATGTGCTCTACTCAGCCACACTGGTGGCATGACTTGTTAGTAGACACAGCCCTTCAGTCTGAAGCAGCAGTTTTACTCTAGGCAGAGGGATGTTACACTCACATTCCAGTACTAATATTAAGGTACTCATTAGTAATCCAGGCCCTTGGCAAAGCTCAGAAGCCGTTGGTTGCCAGGACAGCCTTAATTACTGACACAAACATCCGTTAGCATGAAAAGCATTCCCCATGCGCCTCTGATCCAGGGCTGGCTTATCCCATTAGTCAAGCTGGGAGCTACAGCAATGGTATGTTGGCAGAGACAAAAGTGCCACATTCAAGGACATGTAGTCCAAATTCTATAGGAATAAACAGAAAGCACCTTCTCAGGCCATCCCCACAGCTGCCTTCCTTTTTCCTAACCAACATGTAGCAGACCCCCGTTGAAGGCAATCATTGAAGGCAATCGGACGTTTAATGCTGTAAGTAGAGAGATGCAATTGCCCTCCCTGTCAGCTCTTTTTGACTACTTAGTCAACTGCATTCTGAAAATAAAGCAATAAGCAGTCCTTGTTGAAAGGGTCCGAAATCTACATGACAAAGAACTTCGGAGCTGTTACTGTACTGGATGCAAATCCCAAAGCTGAAATCCAGAAATGTTACCATGAGAAAACCTGCCCTATTGTTTGCACAGAACTATACAATGCGTTAGTATTTAGAACTAGTAAGCTGTGTAAAAGCCCAAGGTATTATTTTTCCTGTGGGGACATCTTGTGGCCAGTTTCCATATTTACAGTGTTGAATATTATTTGAGACCGGACTTAAAACATGTCACAGCTGCTGTTATAAAGTGCAAAAGCATCATCTGCTACGAAACAACCTGCAACTCACAGATTAAGATGTCATAATCTATAGTACCAAATTATGCTGTCCAAGGAACAGGTGTAGCGAGTCAGCATTAGCACAGAGGTGACAAATACCCCTTAACTATGTGGAAGGTAACCTAGAACATCAATCCTTTCTATGAAACAGTTTTAGAACACCTCATTGTACTAATAAGTTTACAAAGGACTCTAAATATAGGCTGGATGCAGTGAATTGAGAATAAAAGGCATTAGATAAATGGACTTCTCTTACTTCCCCTTGTCCCCCTCCCATTTCCAAGGGTCAGGGAACCCTTTGAACAGTAACATGGAAGGCTGAAGGAAGGTGGTGAATCAACCCAAAGTATTGTACAAGCTCTTGCTCACTTTGTGGAAATGCTCGTGTACACACACACACACGACTTCTACCCATTCCCTCTCAGTCCTCAGCAGCCTGCACTGCACCCAAAGGAGCACGGGGCCATTAGAAGCAGCTTTTCATGGGGGGAAGTGAAGGAGACCCATCTGCAGTCTTCGGAGGGGACTGATCACATGAAACTGCCTTATACTGAATCAGGTCCTGGGTCCATCAAAGTCAGTATTGCCTATGCAGACTGGAAGCCGCTCTCCAAGGTCTCAGGAAGAGGTCTTTCGTGTCACCTGGCTGTTCATACGGCTCCTCTTCATTTAATTATAAAGGCAGCATCTATTTTTTTTTTCCTTGCCCTACAGTACATCTCTTGAACTGGAAGATAGTTTCAGAGAGTAGCCGTATTTGGTCTACAGAAGACCTAGATCTGAGTCCAGTAGCACCTTAGAGATCAACAAGATTTTCAGTATCAACCCTTGAGTCAAAAAGCTCCCTTTGTCAGATACAAGCTGCTGACTCTTAAGCATGAACTAAAAAGGTCTCTCAGGACATGGGCAAATCATTTCCTCTGCACAGGAGCCAATAACCTTAATCCCAAACAAGAGATATGTCTTGTTGGTTACCCCTTCCCTTGTCACAGCAGGTCCTCCTCAAACACATCTTTAGGAGGATTTAAAAACACACATCACATTAATTTTATATTGCAAGGAAGTTTATCGCCTTCTGATACAACATACAGGTGCTTGTTGATTGGAGCAGTGTTACACCCATTTGGAGAAGTCATATAATTTTACATTCCCATCATATTGTATGGTTTAAAAGGGCAAGCCAACCAAGTTTTATCAACAGTACTGAAGGCTCTTCTGCAAAGCAGAACACAATGGAAGTTACATCCAGAAACCCTTGTAACAACTGGCATTTCATAGCTTTAACAGTGTATTCAACTCCTATTTTTAGAGTAAGTTCAGACAAAATGCACTTTTTCTGAACAGGAATGGGAAAGAATGTCCGTACACTGTTTTGTGCACAGCTTGGTCACAAAAAGCAGCAGATTCAAACAGTCTATTTGTTATACGTACGGGTTCAACAAACCGGCATGCCTCGCCTCACCAATATGTGGGAGTGAGGAAAAGAGCTAATTTTTGTGTAAGACAATTTCAGCTACACAAAAAAATAATGGGAAAGCAGTCCCTTCACTGAGGCAAAACATTTATACAATAAAAATGAGAGTCTGTAACAAAAACGTTTGACTGCTTGTTTTTATAAAAATATTATATGCACATATAAAACAAATTCTAAGCAACACAGCTTTTACTTTGACATGCACTTTCAGTCTACTATAAAGTCTATTTCAAACTGCATATTGACAAAAGTGAGGTACCCTTTTTTTTTGGGGGGGGGTCACTGCATCTAGAAGAAGAAGCCATACAGTTTCACAGAAAGGCTTCCTCAGTAGCAGTGAGTCCCAACCAAGTTATACTTCAACAGTAAGTCTAGCAAATCTATACTGAAGTGATGCTGGATTCCTTAACAAAATAAGCCCTTTCTGGCCTTCTGGCTGATCCAGCAACATCCTCAGTAGTCCTGTCAGGCTAACAAAACCTAGAGCTTCCCCACAGCCAAAGGCCAATGAGAAGTCCCCCTGAGCGACAAATCCTAAGAGAACTCTGGAACAGTGGGATGTCGCATCTGGCAGTGGCTCAGGCCATAAGCCTAGAATTAGATCCTCTTGCTCGGTTGGGGTTATGTTCATGGTACTAGACATAATATTTTGGACTGCCTTCCCAGTCTTCGCCCTCTTTTTCATTTCCTTTTGTTTTAAAACCATTTTCTTGAAGACATCGCTGTGTTTAGGTTCCTGTGGACCACAGAAGTTTTTGTCTTTGCTTAGCTGAAGTAGATCTTCTTTTGATGGGATGCAGATCATGGCGTGCAATTCAGGGCTACCTTTTTTAAGAAGGGTCAAGCAGACCCAGACTAGTGCCCTAGGATAGCATTGAACAACAGGCAAGAGGGCATCTTCAGTCAATTCCTGCTACAACTTGGAAGCACGGTGCCGGATCTTTTGAGCTTTGACACGCGCAGGCTGACACCAGGCTGAGACCTGCCGTAGTAGTTTCCTGCTCCTATTGAAAGGATACCTCATATTAGCTCATCCTGTAATGCAGTATACATGTTTTACTGAGATGGGTAACTGCTAATATTCATACCAGCAACACATCCATATTCTGTTGCTAAATTTGCCAAGTGGGTGTGAGTGTGTATACACATGGAATAAAAACATCAGGTCTGCACAGACCTTGGGCCATGGCCGATGGTGCAAACTCAGGTAAAAGTATATTTTATTACTCAGTTAAATTTCCAAAAATTCCCACTGCGTTTCGCCAACAGGCTTTGTCAGGGGAATCTGTTCGTCTTGCAGTAGTTCAAAAAGAGTAAAAGATCAGGGTTTAAATGAAACAGTGCACTCCACATGTGTACAGAAGACCGAAGCATCATCTTTTGCAGTCGGTGGGGGCACACACAGAATCCATGTTGAGTGAACTGGTAGAATGACTTGAAAAGTTGACAATTAAGAGCATCACAGTTGGCTTGCACCCTGAACGAAGCCGCATACTTGTGAGAGGAGGCGAGAGCTATGGCAAGCAACGGAATGCCTCCCCCCCACAACAACAAAACCCATTACTAGTTGTGCAACACAGGTGGAAGAGGTGGGGGAAGGGCCATGGCTCAGTGGCAGAGCATCTGCTTTGCATCCAGAAGGCTCTGCCACTCCTTTTAACCTGCAGGCTCCTCCCTCTACTCCCCTCAGATGGCCCCACCCCCTGCATTTCCCGTTTCTTTCTCCGTTGCCATTTCCTCTTCCCCAGTCGCATGGAGTGTGGCTGCCTGGGGCTGACAGGCCACAGCTCAGCAATTGAGCTCCACCCAATGCTTTGATAGGTGTATTCTTGCGCCTGGCTGCCTGGCCCCTTGTGGCTCCAAAGCCAGGACAGTCCTGCCATGCCACACTGGTGTGAGTGCCTGCCCTCATGGCCCTTCTGCCTGCTACTAGGTACTAGACTGGGCCCCTCTCGCCCCCTAATGGCATGCAGCTGCCACAACACCATTTAGAAATAGTGGATGAATTCATTTGGAGAGCAGTTGCTTTTCTGTATGGGCTGTAATGGAGTTATGAGAAATTTGAGAGAAGTTATGTTAGGGCTAGAGGTTAGTTTTTTGGTTTGGTGATGACAACCAGGGCTACCTGATATTTATACACTACAATGCTTTAGTGACAACTTGAACAAAATCACAAGAGAAACTTTAAGAGGTTTAGACTGGGCCCCTCTCGCCCCCTAATGGCATGCAGCTGCCACAACACCATTTAGAAATAGTGGATGAATTCATTTGGAGAGCAGTTGCTTTTCTGTATGGGCTGTAATGGAGTTATGAGAAATTTGAGAGAAGTTATGTTAGGGCTAGAGGTTAGTTTTTTGGTTTGGTGATGACAACCAGGGCTACCTGATATTTATACACTACAATGCTTGAGTGACAACTTGAACAAAATCACAAGAAAAACTTTAAGAGCTTAGAACTAGGTTTGCTGGCAGCATTAAGTAGATAATATGGTCATTAAAATACAAAAGCCTGAAGGCTGAAAAATAAGCCTGGCTCCTAAGTTTTAGAGCCAAAGAAAATTTAAGGGAGCCCTAAGGGGATGCTGTGCTCCGAGGCTCACTTCCATCCCAAGACAGCTACGGGCCAGTCTCCAAGAATAATTCTTGCCGGCCAGAATTGTATTTCTCCTCATTTATTTATCTGAGGTATTTATATTCCACTTTTCTCCTCAGTGGGGATCCAGAGCTGCTCACAACATTGTTCTCCCTCTATTTTATCCTCACAATGGCCCTGTGAGTAAGATGAAAGCTGAGTGTGTGGCTGGCCCAAGGTCACCCAGCCAGCTTCCATGGCAGAGTGGTGACTGGAACGCAGGCCACCCAGATCCTAGGTCAAACCACCGCACCACGCTGCCCCAACAGATAAATCAGGGATTTGTTCCACATACCTGAGGACACAAAAGGCACAATCTGATGTCGTTTCATCTTTCTCACACGGATCTGTCATGCCAGTCACATTTTCCACCTGCATGTTGTCTTGGGAAGACGCATCCATCTCTGTCCTCAACTGGCCTGTCAAGGGGCCACGAGAAGCCTCTCCTCCTTCAGCAGCCGAGTCCCCACTGCCCAGGACTGATGAGCCCTCAGCTCTCTGGCCAGCTTCATGCTGAACCTTCCAATCCAGGGTGAGCTTCTCCCAGGGGCAGAAAAACGGTGCCAGGGTCCCATGTTTAACGTAATTCGCTCTTTTCGCAGGAGGACGCCTGTGGCAAAGGAACAACATCTCCTCTTCAGAAGGCGTGAAAGAACATTCTAATGCAAATAGAAGTTACCTTCGTACAAACTTTTGCTCAATCAAAGATGGGTGATGGAAAGTGTCGTCAAGTCATGGCTGACTTATGGCGACCCCCGTAGGGTTTTCAAGGCAAGAGACGTTCAGGGGTGGTTTGCCATGGCCTGCTGCCTCTGCATCCCTTCCAAATACTAGCCAGGGTGGACCCTGCTTAGCTTCTGGGATCTGACAAGATAGGGCTAGCCTGGGCTATCTAGGTGAGGTCAGTCTAAGATTACTTTTAATTGGAATTTCCCCCTAATTATTAACTGAACCAAAGTACTTTGTCTTAACATACTGAGTTAGTATTTAAAGTCTGTTTGGGTCCTGCCAACCTAGCAGTTCGAAAGCAAGAAATTGCAACTAGATAAATAGGTACCACTTCAGTGGGAAGGTAACAGCATTCTGTGCGCCTTGGTGTTTAGTCATGCCGGCCACATGACCATGGAAACGTCTTTGGACAGCGCTGGCTCTTCGGCTTTGAAACGGAGAGGAGCACCGCAACCCTAGAGTCGGATTCGACTGGCTTTTGAGCAAGGGAACCTTTACCTTTACCTTGGGTCTTTCACAGCAGGTTTTCCTGAAGAGTTATCACAGCTAGAATTTACCAAAACTTTGCTTACAATTAGTTTGATAAAATGCTTTAATGTAGAAGTTACTTACTAGTTACATGTATATTGTACATCATGGCCAGCTCATCCACAGTTCCAAAAGGAGCCTTTAAGATCAAAGCAATTCACTTCAGACACTTACCTCTTAAATTTTTCCAGAAGATCCCTCTCTACTTCTCTAGCAAACTGGATACCAGCAGGACAGTCTGGGTAGTCACTGGGAACATGAGGAGTTCTTTTATACAGGGAATGTTTCAGACCCTCCTGCAAGCCGCCCACTCGTGCACCTCGATAGATCTACAAGGCAAGAGCATTTTATTATCTCAGACACTTCTAACGGCAAGACCGTGCCTTTCTCTTTTTCAACTATTTTCCCTCCTTTTCCATTATCAAGTGGAGGTTTTAATACAGTCAGATACCGTGGCATCAATCAACAAGGGTACAACATGAAAAGAAAAATCCACAGAAATTAAGACCAGATGGAAGACCTACCTAGAGTGAAAAAAAGAAAAGAAAGGACATTCAGTGGAAGATTAAGACTTTGTGCCCCTGGCTGGGATGAAAAGATTAAGATTAAAAGGGAGGGAGGGAGGGAGGGAGGAAAGGGATGAAATTGTATATAGCTACAAATATTTGATGTAACAGACTAAACAAACAATAAAAAATATTTTTTTTTAAGTGGAGGTTTTAAACTAGTTCAAAAAGAATGACTCCTAATTGAAGACTAACAGTTTAGTACAAAAACATCAAAGTAAGATTCGCCAATAACCCAATATGGACTGTTTTACTATACAGCAGTACCATCACAAAATCTCTCATCTGTAGAGAGAATAAAACAAAATACAGACACAACCTCCATGGTGATATAATTCATAAGCAGTGCGAGGATCTAAATAAGAGTAGAACAAGGCCGTGTTCCTAAAGACAGAGCTTGCAGGAGGTCTAAGAAAGGGAAAAAAGGGAATTTCACAATACTTCACCAACCTTCACTGTAACATTCCTAGAGAAACAGGTTTACATTAGAAGTTATTCTGGATTTACCACCTGCAACTTTTGCTTTCCATTTTTTGCATTTTTTTATTACAAAAATACCACTTCAATCCCTTTCCTGTAGGATTTCTGCATCACAAATACACGCTCGAGCACTTGCTTTCACTCAAGCACAGCTGACGTAATGCAGATGTCCTTTGACTTGCATTTATGTTTTTACAAGACAAGTGAACTTCCATGTAAAAACTCTAGGAAACAAAGGGAGCCATCCATTTTGGGAATGCAGAAATGCATTGCAAGAGACCTCTGAGCACCTGAGACTAGAGGATTGGGTGAGAGTCCCCCCCCCCAAAAAAAGCATCAATAAAAATGAGACCCAGCACATGTGCCGAAATTCTGCTCCTTCTGGTGGCTCCACTGGTCCAAGAACAGGATATGCCAAGTCAGTCAGTAGACAAAGCATTTTCCAGTTCGTGGAGGCATATCCCATCTCTTCTAACAGACCAGAGTCATACTGCTGAACAGCACAAGGTATACCAAAAATTAGTTGTGTGCATTTGTTGCAGTCTGGGCAACAGTCTACACAGAGAGGGAGGGAAGGTGAATCAAGGCAGTTTCTGGGCCCCTTTTGACTCCTCCCCTCCAGTAGCTTTTACTGCCGCCACCAAGTGGATACCTTTTGTCCCTTCCCCACAGCTACCTCCACCCATCAGCCTTTTCTTTATATCTTTATAGGGGCTGACCAAACTCACCATGAATTATCAGAGGGTGGGATAACTTCAGACACAGGGTAGGAAAAGCTTCAGACACAGGGTAGGAAAAGCTTCAGAGACCAACATGCTTACAAAACACATCAAGATTTTATTGATATTTTTAAAAGCATGAATATATACTAGAAAAAAACCATCTTTGAGTAGTTTCCACACACAAAAAAAATCTAAGAACATTCCAGTAAGGAAGCTAGGATAAACGTATCCAAGTCAAGCCTAACCAAAGTGTTTCCTGTCCTGGCTGGTGATAAAATACAGCCACTCCCCTTTAGTTCAACTTCATCCTTGTACCAGCCGAGCTCCCCCAGAGAGATTTCTTCTCAGCTCTTGCCCCCTTGGTGCTCTGACTCACCATTATTTCATCTGCCTCCTCACTGCTTCGTTCCTCTTGTTTATATATCTTAGCTCTTGTAATCCCACCCAGATCTCAGCCAATCAGTGAAGGAAGCCCTACATTCTCAAAACCGCCTTTGAGTTGCATTTCTCCAGCCCAGCAAGACAGCTTTGTCTTGGTGTCTCTTTCCAATGAACTCTGTGTGGAACTGAGAACAATTTCCTCCCCCCTAAAGGCAATCTTATTAAACATACCAAGAGCTAAATGCAAATATATGGTGGAGATTGTTCCATTCCTTCACAGGATTAAATAATCCAGCCACGGTAAACCAGTATTGTAAGTGAATGGGAAAATCAGAAACACATCAGAGCAATTAATGTCAATTTCCCCCTGTATTTCAAACTGAAGGACCACTTACAAGAGGAAGCCAGAAAGCCATGCCCCAACCTTTGGGCAGCAAAATATCCCAGCCACTTCCCCAGCCTGGCCAATCTTCTCCAGCTATTTTTCCAGGCTGCT
>NW_015162481.1:1440915-1441137 GCF_001447785.1 Gekko japonicus
AACCAGCAGTATAGGAATCTTGGATTCTTGCGGGCCCAAGTCAAGGTATGATCCGGGTACCAAGAGTTTACTTCTAAGGCTATTCAGGTCCTGAGATAATAAAAGCAGAGAAAACAGTCTAAAATCAATTATTGTGGAAGGAAGGAAGGAAGGAAGGAAGGAAGGAAGGAAGGAAGGAAGGAAGGAAGGAAGGAAGGAAGGAAGGAAGGAAGGAAGGAGAGA
>NW_015162481.1:1441160-1497310 GCF_001447785.1 Gekko japonicus
AGGAAGGAAGGAAGGAAGGAAGGAAGGAAGGAAGGAAGGAAGGAAGGAAGGAAGGAAGGAAGGGAGGAAGGAAGGGTGGAAGGAAGGGTGGAAGGAAGGGTGGAAGGAAGGGTGGAAGGGAGGAAGGAAGGGAGGAAGGAAGGGAGGAAGGAAGGGAGGAAGGAAGGAAGGAAGGAAGTCAAAACAATACGCCCATATTCTGCACTTAAGCATACATTCATGTTCACTTTTCCCTCAAGGCAGTGTTCGTAAAACTGGGATCTGGGAACTCTAGGAATTCTTTGTAAGGAGAGAGGGCAAGCCTGTCACACCCATATGAACAATATGATAACAAAGTCCTCTCAGTTTTCCAGGAAGAAAGGGCAGGGAATTTGCCTCAGAGAAATGGGACTCAATCAGCTCACAGGCACCTGCAATCCAACACCTAGCTTCCAGACTGCCTCACAGCATTAGCTTTAAAGCACACTGATTTTGTGACCGGCCTCAGCCCTGATAGCAGCCAGTTTGTGGTGGTATCTGCTTAAAATTCCAAGTGTGCCCACAGGCTCAAAAAGGTCGTAGATATACAGACATTAAAGTTTACCTTCTTCACAGTTATTGTTGATGTTAAGAAGTTACCTTTTCTGGCATTTTATTTTCTGTGACACTGTTACAAATATTCCGGTCCCAGAGAAAACTCTGTGTGCACTCTGCAGAAACACCTTCTAAGACCAGCTGTCTAACTTTTTCACCATCTAAGAAAACAAAGAATCAAACAATATGCAAAGGGAGAAAAGCACATCAGAGCAAGCTATGGAAAGATTATGAAAAGCTCTTAATTTTGTCTGTTTCCAGACTGTAGCTTGAAAGAACCCATTTGTATATTTCTCTTAGGAGAGTTGTCCTTGGTGTGAATGGATTTGGGATTTTCCATAAGGAATAGTTAAGTTTAGGGAACAATCACCTGCTTAGAAAAATATTTAAAATCAGCTCTTGTTATCCATATCAAAGTACCTCTGTCTGCTTGCCCATAAAGGAGCTGGTGGGTGTTAAGGTGTGGGGGGAGAACAGATAAGAGGGGCTGGAAGTTTAGAAGGATTATTTCGTTGAAAAAGTTGCAAATCAGTTGCGTCTTAACTTTTTGAAAAGCAACAGGCTTCACCAGAAGGAAAACAAATGAGATTGTTTTCCTCTGCACAAATCTGTGTGGCACAGTGGTTAGCATATCAGACCAGGATACAGGAGATCCAAATCTGAGTCCCCGTTCTTCCTTAGAAGCTTACTGGGTGACCATGGGGCAGTCATACATTCTCAGCCTAACCTACCTCATAGGGCTGTTACAAGAACAAGATGGAGGAGAGCAGAATGATGTACGCTGCTTTGGCTTCCCGTAGGGGAGAAAGGGAGAGCAGATAATGAAGTAAATAAAATAAGGAAATAAATAGCAATTTCACATATGATCTGCAGGTGCAATTCAGTGGACTATTTCTACTTGAACACACACTAGATCTATAGATGGCTAAAAAAGGTGAAGGAATGCTACTATTGCTGCCGTTTACCTTGAAGAGACTGCAGAATCTTTATGACTTCAGTGCCTTGCTTAGAACGTGCACCAAAGCATTCTTACCAAGCAAGAGAATGGAACAGTGAAATAGCAAGTACATCATTTGTTACTGTGAAGAAATGCATTTTTTCTTTGGAGGTTTGAAATGAACAAATCCGTCACTCTGGGTTTTAAAAGCCCCCCCTCCCCCCAACGGGCAGAAAACAGGCAGGAAATCAGTTCAATTGCTTCCCAGACTTTTACCTCAGCCCAACTGTCACCCTCCAACAGTCACTCCTGACAGACATAAATATTCATCCACTCAGAATCCGGGCAGGGAACAGCGATTTGGAGGTGTTAAATACTAGAGAGACTTCAGGAAAAGCTTCTTCGACCTGGCCAGAGCAGGTCTGTTCCACTACAGTTACAATTTAAAAAAATACTGCAGAAATGCAAAGAAAGGCTATGGTGCCCAATTTCAGGATAAGATCTTTTTTTAAAAAAACCACACAGAACAGTTGACCTTCAGCCAACCAGACTGACTGCATTTCCCCCACATGACACTGCATCCATCTAAGGCTTTCTCTTTACCTTTTTTGGTTTTCTGCCACCAACTTTGGCTTCCAAGCACTGCCTGCAGAATCCCTCAAAACAGCAAGGGTTGTTACATACAAAACAGCAAGGGTTGTTACATACAAAAGCAGAGATACCCAAGCCAGTGTAAGGTTAAGGGAATCAGAGATGATACAGAGCTGGTGTACCTTCTCCACCTCCAGTATCCATAATTAAGTAGCAGTCGTTTTTACAAGACCCTAAGAGACGCAAAACTTGTGAATTTAGACTCAAAGACAGGCTCCTTCATCACTGGTTATTGCTCTGGGAATGAAGTGTCAGTACTTTAGAGGAGACAGGAGGATGAAACACACTTTTGTTGTGTGACACCCAACAGTGGCGCAACGAAACTTGCTAGGTCCTAGGAAGCAGAGTTCTGGAACTGCTCCTGATTTACATGGCAGGGAAGGCCCAAAGCTCAGAGACAAAGCATGTGTGGTTTCACCGACAGAAGGACCAAGCTTCTGTTCCTGGTGCCAGTTAGAAGGATCTGAAATCACAGAGCAGGGAAAGATAGAAACGGGAGAGTTGCTGCTCTTCAGAAGAGGTACGGCTGGCCCTGATAGAACAATTCTCCAACTTGGTTAAATTCCCAAGGAAGATAAGATATAGACAAACCTGAGTAAGGAAAAGGCCCATGTGTTTTCATATAATGCTCTGCAAACAGTTTTTCTAAAGATCAAGAGGATTTCCTGCCTTTTTACCTGCACAATTACTGAAAGAGAAGTGACTACGTGCAGACTCGGTTAGAAGTGAAATCATGAACTTATGAAACTTGCAAACGTGGTTGATGGCACTGCATTATGTAAATTCTGGTTCTTAAAACAAACTACAGAAAAGCTACCTAACCCCAATATCAGAGGTGAGGAACTGTAAGCACATCCCTTATTTTCTACAGTACTTATTGTAATGATTCCTTGTTTATGCGTGTGTATCTCTTTTAAAGTTTGGTTGCATGTTAGATTAGTCTAGAGTGTTTGAAGAGACAAGTGTGATGTGATTGGTGATTGACAGAGAGGGGGATGAGTTTTGGAAGTGATTCTGAGTGGATGAATATTTATGTCTGTCAGGAGTGACTGTTGGAGGGTGACAGTTGATGAGGACAGTAAAACAGTTAGTTAGATAGTTCTGAAGTGGGAGAGAGAAGCTGTCTTGTGGATGATATAGGAGTTAGTTCTGTGTATGAAGAAGAGTTGAATGTATATGAAAGAAGAAAGTAAAGTTAAAGAGAGAATTAAAAAGTCTGAGTGACAGGATAAAAAGAAACAGTAAACGTATATGGCCTAAGGAAAAAAGTGTTACAAAGTTACATGCCAAAATCCCTGACAGAAAGGGAGCAGATCTTGTGTGAGACACTAAGCAATTGTTGAAAATATTCACATTACTGGTTACATAGTTATACCCTTGTATTTACGAATTATATCAATAAATCTACTTTTATTAAGATACCAGCTCTGAAAGAAATACTTCCCAGGACCACATTAGTACCTCGAAAGCTATTAACCCGACCTACCTACCCAGTGATAGAATTAGTATAGTATAAAGGTTTGGAAAGCCTTAAATTTCCTGGTGGCAGCCGGATATACACAGTAAAACAAAACATAAAGAACACTTTTAAAGAGAAACTAGACCTCCCCAGAGAAGGGGTTGTCACACTTATGTTCTCTAGCTTACAGAAAGCATTAAATGTACTTTTATGTATGTTCTCTATCTTACAGAAAGCATTAAATGTACTTTTATGTGACACAATAGAAGCTGAGTGTTCATCTCAGGTTATAGCACCTGTTGGCCTCGCCAGGAGTCGAACCTGGATCATCTGCATAGTTTAACAGAGGCTTCCACTGAGCACAAGACCAGTTTGGTGCAGAGTCCCTTCCTCATAGCTGTTTTCAACATAAACCTCATCTAGCATGTGTGCATCTACCTAGCAAGTCTACTACCGGGAACATTTCAGAGCCATAAAAAGGACAGCGACAATCCAAGTAATCTGTATTTGTTTTGTTTTTTTAATGCAGGAACTCAACTTAACATGGTGGGTTATGTTACAGAGGACACTTTACCTTGATATTTCTCTGGATTTGGCATGGCCTTTGACCTGTTTTTTGGCAAATTGAGTCGTGGATCCCCAACCGTCAAACCCAATATAGTACCTGATGGAAGGTTTGAAGCACTTAACCCTTAAAAACACAACACATGAATGAGATGCATCCTTAAACAGTTTCACCAATAAATATCACCAGTATACAAACTCATGCTACACTGCTGCCTTGCATTTTGCATTTGGTCTACCAATGGGCATGCAACTATCCTCTTGGAAATTTCAATGCAAGAAACTATCTGAGGCCTCTGGAATTGGGACCACTTGAATAATAAACCAGGAACTTCACGGGAGGCATCTGCCTTTGGCTTATGTGTCTGAAAGAGAAAACTTAAACACTGAAGGGAGCTACATCAATGTTTCCCAGTCTGATATTAAACTGACTGCACCTTCTTCAGATTTTTGATATTTCAGGACAAAGGGAGGCATCCTATCTATATTTTGCAAAAGAATACAGCTCCCTCAGCAGACTGAAGGAAAAGCTGATTTTCCCACACACACACCCACTGCAGACCCCCAACTTTGCCTCCTATGCTCGTCCTGGAATTCACTGTCCCCCCAACCACCACCTGAGGCACAGCAGTGATTGCTTTGGTGAGTGCTGCTCTACTTACACTAGACAGGATCCAACCCCATATACTGTGTAGCTTGCAAAACGCAAAAGCAGAACTCAACACATGGGCTATAGTTTCCCCCCCCCTCGAAGATCAAAGACCTAATGATCTGAAAATGGCAAGGACTATGCAACCCTAAAAAGGATACCTATCCTTTTCGTGGTATGTTACGTTTCTGTTCTCTTTATGAGTGGCTGCCTGTACCCCTTGAAAACTGCAAAGGTAGGCTTCTGTATGAATGATACTTTATTACACCAGGATAAACGTTCACCAACCATTCCAAAGGAGCCATATTCAAAGCCAAGTAAATACTGACAACCTTTTGAGGTTCTCACTAGAAAGAAAGGGGAAGAGCATGAGCAATATTACCTCGCAAAAGTTCAAAGACTGCTTCTTGACGACGATGAAGAGACACCTGCTCAGGATTTCTGCAATTTTCTACCCACCAATTTTTAATTTCAGAATCTGTAGTGCCCAGGTCCTAGAAAGACAGTGAGTCTATGTAAGCAGGGGGAAAGATATAGTGTTGGATCCCATAAAGCATTTCTGTCCACACAAAAAGGCTTCAACTGGAGGCAGAGGCTGTTAGTGTTGCCTAACTGTGCTTCCCTACATCATGCGGTTTTTTTTACCAGATTGCCCCCCACCCCCCCATCCTTGGCATTGCCTTTACAGCCCTCGCAAGTGTCTGGAAAGATCTGGAAAGAAGGCAGGGAAGATCTTGCTCTCCCTTCTGTTGGCTCTGCACAGGGTCCAACCTTTAGCCTGTTGCATAGCTTACCTCTCTTCCTTTTACCTAAAGGGCTGTTGTGTCACATTTGTAATTCTTGCCTAGGGCGCCAGCATCAACATGAAAACTGGCTAGAGTATAACTGCTTAGAAACCAGTCTGAAACTCTGGGCAAAGTTTTCCAGAAGTATGCAAATCCAAGAATGAGCTGGCATGGTGGGTTGGATACAGAGATCCATCAGTAGGAGGTGCTCAGAGATTTCCCCTGTCTCCCCCACCGCAGCAGTGCTTTCTGAACCCAGAAAAGTTGATTTCAGGGGTTGCAGGATTCACACACACTCAGTGCCACATGGGTTGGGAGGCTGCAACTGGGAAAGGGAAGGGGAGAAAGTCACAATCAGAAACGCTCTGCTTGTGGAAGAGGAGGGAGGGAGTGATATTGCCCCCTTCTCCCGCCTCACTGCTGTCCACCAACCCATGTGGGCCATGAGTCCTCATAGGTATTATGATCCTGGAAATAAAATTTAATATAACCCACAATCCTTGCTCTGGATACAACCCCATGACAACGTCTATGCAGCAGTCTACGCTTAGAACAGTTCTGCCTCTAGGGTGCTGGAAAAGGGACCAGTCGCCAGAGCACTGCATGAAATAGGGAGTTATCCTATGAGTCTCCGGATCATAACCAGGAATGGCAAAGGCTCCGGGACCTTCTGCTGCCAGCTGGCCACGCTGCATACAACATTTCTACACAGTTTCCACTTTATTTTTATAGGGGGCTTGGTTGTACTTTCTTCCTCTTAACACGCCATTCTTAGGCAATCCTTCAGAGTGTGGCTGATTTCATCAGTGCTACAGCCATTCGGAGCACAAAATGCTCCATGGCCCATTTCTGACAGATTCCGCACTCTGGTATAAAGGTAAAGGTTCCCTTGCTCGAAAGCCAGTCAAATCCGACTCTAGGGTGGCAGTGCTCATCTCCGTTTCAAAGCCGAAGAGCCAGCGCGGTCCGAAGACGTTTCCGTGGTCATGTGGCCGGCATGACTAAACACCAAGGCGCACGGAACACTGTTACCTTCCCACTGAAGTGGTACCTATTTATCTACTTGCAATTTCCTGCTTTCGAACTGCTAGGTTGGCAGGAGCTGGAACTAGAGACGGGAGCTC
Source organism: Gekko japonicus (assembly GCF_001447785.1). Lineage (NCBI taxonomy): Eukaryota > Metazoa > Chordata > Lepidosauria > Squamata > Gekkonidae > Gekko > Gekko japonicus. Next base: position 1,447,903 of record NW_015162481.1, read on the forward strand.
ACTCCATCATGCGGCAACCCGGGTCTCGAACTGCTGAACTACTGACCTTCCACAGCCTGCAGTTCAGCGTCTTAACCACTTGAGCCACCGCAGCTCCTTACTCTTGTATAAACACGAGTAATTAGCAGTAATGTAGCACAATGTTCTGGCATTTATACATATTACTAGTCTAGTATTTTATCCTGAGGCTGCAAACAAACATGCCAACAGTGGATTCTTCTTACAGTATGGACAGAGGCAGCCTTGAGTGACTCTGTAAGGACACAGTGCGAAAGAGGACCAATCAGTCGATATCGGAGGATCTCCATGGTCAAGTCCCTGGAAGAAACAAGAGTTATAAAGTGAAAAATGAAGCTTGTCGTCAGCAGATCATTCAATCTAAGTGCAAAAGACAACCAAGGTCTACTGCTTTAATAAATACCTGATCGCAATCCCAGTAGTCTGTGATACCCAGGAATACGGCTGATGGGGGTCTCTGGTTCCATCACCAATGATTTTTTTCACAGGGACAACCATTTTGCTGTCATCGTTCCTCTTCCTTTTTTGGCCAACTTTTTCAGTGACATCCATTCTGTTTTCTCCTTGGGACAGTGTCACCACCGGTTTGGGGTTACAGGGTTCCAAAGGCTCCGAACAGTGGCAGACGGCCTTCAACTCCGCCAGTATATCCTAAATGAGGGGGGGGGGAAGAGGTTCAGATTTGATGAGGTCCATCTTCTCAAGAGATGAAAGCCAAGGTATTACTTGTGAAGGCTTGCAGATGGACTTTGTAGATAAATATGATTGATACCTGGAGTCTCCTGACCTGTATGGCTATTAGACCACACAGGTACCATGAACCTGGTAATAAACTTTCCCCAGGGTCAGAATAGATTGCTGGGAGGAGGGGAATGTGGGAAAGAAGAAGAAGAGAAGAGATTGGATTTATACCCCGCCCTTCACTTGGAGTCTCAGAGCGGCTTACAAACTCCTTTCCCTTCCCCTCCCCACAACAGACACCCTTCTGAGGTGGGTGGGGCTGAGAGAACTCTGACACAAACTGCTCTTTTTCAAGGACAGCTGTGCCAGAGCTTGTGACTGACCCAAGGTCACATCAGCAGGTGCAAGTGGAGGAGTGGGGAATCAAACCCGGTTCTCCCAGATTAGAGTCCGCACACTTAACCACTACACCAAACTGGCTCTCTGTGACCCTCAGGTTGTTGGATCCCAACCAAGGCTTTGTGAAAAGATCCTTTAGTTCAGTTCAGTTCCCTAATTTCAGCAGTACAATTCAAGACGAAAAACATTATTTTGGGCAAATTCACGTTCACCCAGTTGATCATTCCCTTGGCGCTCCCCCTCCACCCCCTAAGATTAACGCAAGGCTCTAAATGCCCCGTGCATTGGGCTGCTCATGAGGATCTGCAACTGGGAGCTTCTCCACATGGAAGCCCAACTCTCACACCTCATGTTATGTAATAAGTATGATGGAAGAGGGAAGCGCAAACACCGCTTGTCTTCTACTACTGGCAGCAGAGTGATTGCAAGGGAAGCTTGGGAACTGGCCCCAAATTTCATTTGCAGAAGCAGTGGCCATTTACATTTGTCAGAAGCATCCACATCCCACACATTTTAAGGGAACTCACAGTTGCGAGGCTTGTACCTGCTTAAAGACTGGATGCGTCCATATCCACAGCTGCCGGCTGCCGGAAGCACTGTCGGTTTCATGTCTGGGTTTCCAAATGAAGGTAATGGGACCAAGAGCACCATCAGGGTACTGATCTTTTCGGTACAACATGAGAGCACCCTGACGTCTCCCACCTAGGCAAGAAATAGCTGCGAATGTTGGACCTAAGGAGAGACATGTTGGAAAAAAGCAAGACGGTGTTTATCTTCCAAGGTACACGCACTCGTCATAACGGGCTGGGATCATTTTGTTGAAATGTTACCTGTGTCTACACTGCACATTTGAGCAAGCGCTGTTAGGAGTTCTTCCTCTTTTCCAATCAGCTCCAGGCAACAGTAGTATGATAAATCCTAAGAGAAAGAAAAGCTATTGAAATTAAATCTGGCATGAGCGGTAAGGGGCGGCCAGATGATTTAAAAAAAAAATTGTTTATAAGATTCGAGTTATTTTTCCAGTTTAATGTATGCCTTCAAAATGACACGTAAACCTTAACCTCCAGAGGAGTGATCCGCTCAATCCAGTAAACTAACATAGGTGGTGACTGAACACATCAAGCTGCCTTCTGTTGAATCAGACCTTTGCTGCCGCATCCTCAAGGTCTGTACTGTCTAGTGGGACTGGCAGCGGCTCTCCAGGGTCTCAGATAGTGGTCTTTCCACATCACCCAATATTTTTAGCTGGACTGAGTGAGGCTGGAACCTTCAGAATGCAAAGCATATGCTTCAACCACCGAGACACAGCCCCTCCCCTCCTTCAGCAGTTATCTGGCAGATGTCTTTTCAAATACAAAAAGGTCTGCCGCCGATGGCAGAAGATGTCAGAGACTGTCCAAGCTTCCTAGGCTATAGAGTTCCAACAATCCTGCACTGCAATCAAGATACTTTTGCTGTGACCTCACAGGTCCCACTCGGTCAAAACAACCAACCAAACAGGATGCTTAGCAGAGTTCTGCCAGCTTTACCTTAAGATATGAGGAAACCTGGGTAGGGACAAGGGAAGGTGCTTTTCATATGGGACATACACTGAAGGTTAAAAAAAACAGAAATCGAAACCAGCACTGTGAATTTGTCCCACAAGCTAAGCAGAAGCACTGGTCAAAATCTTCCTTGCTGGGTTAAAGCTCCATACTACTGTATGAATGAACAAAGAGTTACCTAGCAACATCCAAGACCAAAATGTTCTGTTATTCATTGTTAGCAACCAGCACCAACAGACATTTTTTTGGGGGATCATCACACAAAATTGGTCAGATGCAGCCAAGTCAGGCAACTTCCATTTTTTTGTCCACCCAACAGGGGCTTTTAACTGCTGTCACATGGCATCTGTTCCTCTAAAGACAGCAGGGCGTGGTTTGACGGCCAGACCATTTGCACATCCATTCCTGCCAAGGTAAAGCATTTATAAACATTCACAGCACCTGAAGCAGGCAGTGGTTCGCCATGGCTCGGTAGCAGGCTCGATAGCATTTGGTGGTGGGCCTGTCTCCTAAGCAGTAGCCCCACTTCTTCACCATGTGAAATCGTTTTGCATGCCAGATGTGTGTTTCCAGCCAGATGTTCTGCTTCTGTCTGCGATTGAACTCAACCACCAAGTTTATATGACGTCGCCTCGCTTTACGACACTTGCTCTTAGGGAGATCTTTTTTCTGATGTTCTGGTTTCTCTGCCTGTATGGTTGGGACATGGATTAACATTTTAATGCTGTCACAAGGACAGGATACCAGGTTTAGCTCCTCTAACACAGCATAATTAAAGACCACATTAATATTAAGATTACAGGGATCTTCTCCAAGATTTTCAGTTCTGGGGACAAAGTTGTCTCTCAAAGTAAACTGGGGAAACCATCTCGCAGCTAGTGGCTTACCAGGTTCTAACGCCCAGAGATGTAACAATTTCGTCTATGTAAATTGCTTGCCAGATCACTGCTTAATTAGCCCTGAGACAGATTTGGAAATGAGACTAGTAGTTCATGAGCTGATAAAAAATTTTGTACTTTCCTTCAAGGGCAAGATCAAACGTATTTTACAGATAAAGATAGCCTAAAGATGTCTGATAGCATCTATGGGTGTGCACTGGGATTCACCTGAGCTGAAAATATACTCGAAAAATACTTATCAGTATTTTCCAGGTACATTTCAGCATCCCAAAGATATCCGGGATCCTTTGGGAAAACTGAAAAAAAATTCCCCCCAAAATCCTGGATATATTTGGGGTAGATCCGAAAAATGGCAGAGAAGTGGAAGCATATTGCTCCCACCTCTCACAGCTGTTTGTCAGGCTTTCTGCAGTCCCTTTAAACTTTAAAGGGACTGCAGAAACCACCCTGAGGATAAGCTGAGCAAGCTGGAAGTAGAGTGCTTCCGGCTGGGTCAGCTTAGGGCTGGCTTCTCCTTGCAGCCTTGTTTAGACAAGGCTGCAGGAGAAGCCAGCCCTCAGGTCAGCTGAGCCCGCAGGGAGATGGGTCAGCTGTCCGTCAGGCTGTCTTCTGCAGTTCTTTAAACACCCCGTTTAAATGAACTGCAGTAGAAAGCCCAAAAAACAGCTAACTGGGGGAGTGATCTGCTCCATCTGTAACCTGCTTTTTACGTTATTTTTTTTAACTGTTTTCTTTTTCTTGGGTCTATTTTACCCGGAAAAAAAATTGGGATTGCCGAAAAAACCTAGATACTAATGCAATACTGGTATTGGGATCCAGGACTTTTCAGAAATTCTGATTTTTTTCAGGTCCAATAGAACCAAACTAGAAAATAAAAGGGGAAAAAATTTGCACACCCCTAATAACATCCACTTCAGAAGTTAAGTTGATCTGGGCATCACAAAATACTTGTTTGGAGGCTGCCTAGAAATCCCATGCTAACTAACAAGGTTCCTTGGCCTCCTCTGGAAGTGCCAGACTCCATACCTGAAAATAATTCCCCACTTTGTTCTATGAACTCACCTTGCAATGTACCTATTATGCTCCTAGTGCCCCAAAATAATCTCAGCCAACAACCAAATTCTGACCTACCTCCCAACTAGTTATCAGCAAATTGTTAACGAGCTCCTTCGCTATCTTTCTACCCAATGGTACTATTTAAGAGGAAAGAAAATCACCGCCCCAGCAGGTTTACAAGGAAGGTGTTCCACAGATACAGATCTTCTATATCTTCATCTGTCAATTGTTCAGCTGATATTAACAACCATGAAAGTATACAGCACAGAAGTGACCTGCCAAGTAGACACAGACTGTATGCATTTAAAAAAAAAAGCTGAACTGCACTTCTTTAGCTAATGGAAACCAATGCAGTTCACAGAGCACATCGAATGAAGGTGGGAGGATGTGGGGATCCAAACAGAGTATCTACAGAAGAAGAGTAATCAGAAGTCACCACCTTCCAGAATAAGGAACACAGTACCACAGTGAGCCTGCCACATCCTGTGACGTGATCACAGGGACAACAGCAATTTCAGTCCTGCACGTTTTTTAAAAAATTAATTAGGAGTACACAAAATAGAGTACACAGAAGTATCATCTCCCACTTAACCCACAAGACAAAAAAAGCACCTCTGCTCTGGCAAGTTCACGGAGCCGCCTGGGCAGGCGCTTGATATTGTGGCTCATTGCCCGCCTTCTCATGTGCCTCGGCAGAGACTGAAACACTAAGGTATTGGAAGACTTCTTTCTAACCGCCTTCAGCATGGCCTTTATTTCAGCCGCACGAGCTCGGACGAAAGAAGAGACTGAAATTAAGAGCACAAACTCGTTCAGAACATGTAACGTGACGGATTATTTATTCAATTCATTTATTGCCCATCTTTCTCATTGAGATTCAGCGTATATTACAGAATTAGAAAACAATGCAGTAGAGAGCAGTGTAATACCAATGAACAAGGCAATAGTTTAAAAACCCACCAAAAACTTTTCACTTTTAGGTGGTAGTGACTTATAGTTTTTGCAGCTTTTAATAGTTCTGTTTTTGTTACCTGCCTTGGGTCCCAGTTGCTGATAGAAGACATCACAATACAAGCTGCGATGCTTAGCCTAAATTATCCTCCATTGTGAAAATAAACCCTATCAGCACTTGAAGGAGATTAATATATGAATATAAAAAGTCATGACAATTCTAAAGAGTTATGGTGTCTCTTTCATTCTTTTTTTCTTGCTTACCAGGAAAGTACAGGCTTGTTAACAGTCACCTGCATGGTTGCCTTTGGCAAGAAGAGAACTGCTGCCAGAAAACCAGGCATGGAAGCATTACAGGAACCCTTTCTTTCTTTTAACAGGCCTGAGATCAGCTTGTTCAGGCAGGCTAATACAAGTTGACTGTATCCTGACACATTAGGTGAACTCATTTTATCAGAAGCAGCCTAACAGTTATTTATATACGTAGTACGTTTTTACCCTGCCCTTCTCTAAGGGGCACAGGGCTCTGCATATACGGATCTCGCCAGTTCTCCATTTTTTCTTCACAACAACCCAGTGAAGTAGGTTAGTCTGAGAGTGTGTGACTGACCCAAGGTCACCCAGCGAGCTTCCATAAAGGGGTTTTGAATCTCGGTCTCCTAACCCCTTGTCCAACACTCTACCCACTACAACACACTAACTCATTTTATTCCAGTAGACACCATTTTGTCATAAAAGTAACTACTGTAATTCTAGGAAACCTCTGGCTAAGGAACACAAAGCAATGAGTTCCAGACTTGCTTTCTGCCAGCAGGAACACACTTGGGAGGGAGGATTTCCATTGATTTCCCCCTCCCCAAGTATCTTCCCCACGTAACACTCCACGCTGTTCCTGGGGTTCCCTGAACTCAGGGGGAGAGTAGGTGAGCTGCAGCTGAAGAAGGAAGGCTGAAAAGCTCATTTGTGCAAACTGAGGTTTGAATCCAACTCAAGATAAAACTCCACTGATCGGCTAAATGTTTCTATCACAATTAATTATATTCTCTTTAAATCCACCAGCATGAGGACAGGTTTATATTTTTAACCTGCTACAGATCTCAAGATGGACAGAGACCTGACACATCAGCAGCTTTCCAAAACTGCATTATTGCATAGGAAATGTCACCGTGTATTAGCCCCTATAACCTAGCTTACAGCTTAACATTTAAGTACATGGGTCTCAAAGCAAGGATGAATACTCCTTCACGGATATTTACCTGTTAAATATTTAGGCATTCCATGGGATGTGCTTTGATGAGAGACTCCTCGTGAGGTTTCAGAACGTAATTCTATAAAGTCAAAGAATTTTTTTTAAAGAAATGAATATAAAACAGCGTTCTGAAGTAGCAAGTACACATGACAAAATATATTAGTAATCCAAACGATGACGGGAATTATCAAGACTCACTTGCCATTGATTAGGCATATAAGAAGTTCAAACCCCTTTGGATCTAAACAGCATTTAAACCTCAATAAGTTTACACAACACTGTACGAAGAGACTACAGGAGAGATTTGTAAGGCAATCCATTTGCAGATACTTAATACAGTCAAGTGTTTGAGCAACAAACAGACCTAGTGTTAAGCTACAGTCCATATTTACATGGCTTACCCTCACCTAGCTGACCCAAGTAGCCCAATCTCAGAAGCTAAACAAGATCAGCCATTGGTAGTATTACGATGGGACAGCACCAAGGAAGTCCAGGGTTGTTATGCAGAAGGAGGCAATGGGAAAACACCCCTATTCACCTCTTGCATTGAAAACCCTACAGGGGTCGCCATAAACCCACTGTGACTTGATGACACTTTCTACCAATAACTCAGTGACATTTACTCCAAGTACTACTACTGACATCTGTGCATAATCCTGGAAGACTGTTGCAACAATGAGCCCCATTGAATAGACCTAAGCAGGATTCTGAGTAGACCTGCTCAGGATCACTCTCAAAATCTAACAGACCACTATGCTGATCATAAGTGTTGTCAGTGTGTTAGTACTAGATTACTTACTTAACATATGGAAATCCCAAACCCACGAGAAGCCGTAATCAGTAACAATTTCTGCTGAAGGAGTGAGCAGTGACTCACAAAAGCTCACACCCTGCCACATATTTTGTTAGTCTTTAAGGTGCTACTGGACTCTTGCTCTTTTCTACTGCTGCAGACAGACTAACATGGCTACCCATTTTGATCTAATTTCTGCTTACCATTTACTATTAATATAAGCTGTTCAAAGCCCTTTTAAGCATGTTTGTTCAGGAGCAAGGACCAAAACGGGATTGTTGTTTTAATTCACCCTAAAGATCCCTGCTTTTTGTTGCATCATCACACAACTGCAGCACGAGGGTGCATAGTTGACACAAAACAGAAAATTATGCTTCCTTGTTCTTTCTGGTCCATGCAGGGTATGCTCAGAAGCAGAATGGCAACAGTAGAGAGGCCTGGGGAGCAACCGACCATTTCTCCAAGCCCCAATGCATCTGCCAAGCAGCACCTCTAAGAAATGGAGACCTAGTTCTGGTCTACTACATATAGGACATCATTCATCACTCAAGGTCACTTTACCAGGCACCCTAGTGATTAAATGCGGCATTATTATTTTATAAAAAACTAAACTCCAAATCTATACAAATATTACAGCCAGTAAATTATGATTGCCTTGTTTCCTGCGATGGTGAGTTCCTTCACCTCCATTCTGACGCCGTATTTCGCGGGGACTAGGGCCACCGTCAGAAGGAAAGATCACACTGGCAGGCTGATTTTTCATTTTCTTGGCCCTCTTCTTTTCTTTTGCGTTTGACATTTCTGCAATAAGATGTTATGTGTTTATTCACAAGCGACCAACAGCTATTGGCTCCAATAGAGCTACTGTCACATACAAACCACCAGCACCACAGTCACAACTCTAAATGATACCTACAGCTATTTAGTAGCCTAGTTTAAGGAAGTTATGCCTTCAATAACTTCAAAGGTAGAGCTTTAATTAATTAATTACCACATTTGGAACCCATTCTGGGAACACCCAAGGAGCTGAGGGCAGCATACATGGCTCTCCCTTCTTCATTTTGCCCCCCCTCCCTTTCATAAAATGTTCAGCCGACAGAGACAGCAGGGGGCCTTAGAGCTAAATGGGAATCGGAGCCCGGGGGGGGGGGGAGCTCTGAAAGCAATTAATAAAATGTACACAAAAAGGACAACAATTTACCATTATATTATAGCTCCACAACCATTGCAGAAATCTATGGCACCTTTTAATTAATATAGTACTTGACAACTTTCTCCTGCATTTTTTGCAGCAGCGTCTCACGCTGCAGAGAGTGAGTCAGCACCTACTTCCTACTTTGGCTGCAGTTCATCTCCCCTACAGCTGCAGTATCAGCAGATATGGCTCAAAGCTTCAGCTACCTCTCAGGGGCTCTTAAGAGTTACCCCACTGCAACCAAAAACAACTAAAACAAAGTTTTGGATTTCCCGAAGTCATTCAGCAGTAGCATCTCTCACACTTTCTATAAATCTGCATCCCCACAAATGTCCTTTTATTAAACCTTTTAAAATAAGAAAAGAAACATGCCTCCTTTAACGCCTGCTCTAAGGTACTGGGATCATGTGAGGTTTGGTAACATTCCTTGCAATCCCCCCCAAACGTAAACAGCAATAAGTGTCTTCTAATTACAGAATTAAAAGAAGAAGAGATTGGATTTATACCCAGCCCTTCACTACCAGGAGTCTGAGATTGGTTTACAATCTCCTTCCCCTCCCCACAACAGACACCCTGTGAGGTAGATGGGGCTGAAAGAGCCCTGAGAGGACTGCCCGTGAGAGCAGCTGCATGTGGAAGACTCAAACCCGGTTCTCCCAGATTAGAGTCTGCGCTCCCAACCACTACACAAAACTGGTATAGAACATTAGTACAGGACATTAATGCTTAGAAGCAAAGAAGCATTTTCGTTAAACCTTCAAGGGCACATGACACTCTCCGTGCAAGTCAAGTGAGGGGGCACTCTACACACACGCAGCATTACTCTTATAATTATTGCAATGAAGCGCCCCCCCCCCCTTTCCACCATCAGAGAGCTCCGGACGATTCGCAGAGAGATTGCTCAGCTTCGGAAAGTTGTAGCGTCATGCGTCCCCCAGCTGCACCTTGCCCACCACAGCACACAAATCAAATCACACAGAAATCTCAGATGGGGTGACGGCGGCAAATATATGCTCCCTGTAGTCAATCAATCCGGTCCATCGATCTGGTCCATGGGGTCGCAAAGAGTCGGACTCGACTGTGCGACTGAACAACAAAAAAGTCAATCAAAAGCCTCGTGGAGGCCCAGCCTCCTTGATACCTAGGGCTGCTGGTTTGGGGAGGGGTAGGACCTCAGCAGGGCATAAGGCCATTAGAGGCCACCCTCCAAAGCAGCCATTTTTTCCAGGGCCACTGACCTCCATAGTGCGGGGATCAGTTGCAATTCCAGTTCTCCTGACCCCACCTGGAGATCGGCAAATCCTATACCCGTAACCATCCATCCCGCTGTACCCTGCCCTTTCCTTAGCTTAAGGAAAACGTTGATCCACTGCACTCGAGCCTACCCGCAGCAGCCTGGACCCGGCGTCCCCTACGCTTCCAGCCAAACCTCAGGCAGCCGTCAGCTCCGCTCCTTACCGCCGCAGCGCTTTTTCCACAAACCAACCACGTTGCATCCACTTCCGCCAAGACCTGCCACGCATGCGCACTCTCTCTCCATCAGGTAGGGCGTCTCTGGTCCCTTGCACATGACCACCCCAAACTACATGTCCCATAATCCTTCGCCGGAAAAGGACGGTTTCCCGGAGGAGGGAAGAGACCTTCGCAAAAAAAGGGAGGGAAGCGACGAGTGGGTTTTTTTGTTTGAATGGCTCGGGGGCGGGGCGAGGCGGGGCTGGAGCAATGCCGGGGGAGCTGCTGCGAGTGTTTCTGCGCACGGGGTGCAAAGTTCAGAGAAGCACAAAAGCGGCTCAGACTTCGCTGGACCCCCGACGAAGAGGAGCAGCAGCGGGGATGGCCACGTTAGTCAAGAAGATCATCCATACTGCTAAAGCTCCGGCGGCCGTGGGCCCCTATAGGTATTACGGTTATTATTTGCTTAATTTGAATCTCACTCTGTTCTCCATTGGTGGTCCAAAGAGCTTATAAACCACCACCCCCTTCTTCATTTTATTCTCACAACAGCCCTGTGGGATAGGGTGTGACTGGCGAACTTTCATGGCAGAGGGAGGATTCTAGTCCGACACTCTGACCGCTATGCATTGTTGTGGTATGAGAAAGGATTGGGGTTTTTTTTAAAGGAAAATGGGAGCGAGGTGTATAGTGGGAGTTGGTTGTCATGGGGAAAAATGGGGCTGGGGGAAAGTTAAGAAGAGTCCATAATGGTTTTTTGCTTTCTCTTTTTAGATCTCTTATATCTCATCTGTGGAGTATTCTCCAAGGTGTTCAGATTGGTGTTCATGTCTCTCTTCCAACACACTTTATTCTTGCAACAGCCTTGTGAGGTAGGATGGGCTGAGAGTGCAAGGGACTGCTTCAGGCCCATAGTTAATGTGGGGCCCATGGGGCTGAGCCCTCCACCCGAGAGCCAGTTTGGTGTAGTGATTAAGTGCGCGGACTCTAATCTGGGAGAACCGGGTTTGATTCCCCACTCCTCCACTTGCACCTGGCTGGATGACCTTGGGCAAGCCATAGTTCTGTCAGAGTTGTTCTTGAAAGAGCTCTGTCAGCCCCACCCATCTCACAGGGGTTCTGTTGTGGGGAAGGGAAAAGAAAGGAGTCTGTAAGCTGCTCTGAGACTCCGAGTTAAGGGCGGGGTATAACTCCAATCTCTTCTCTTCTCTTTTAGTGTTTCTTCCAGGTCTCCTTCCTCCTGGGCTTGCACACAAAAGCTTACACCTTAAATAAAACTTTGGGAGGTCTTTCAGGTGCCATTGGACTCAGACTTTATTCTAGGGATAGGTAGAACACTCCTGTGCCGAATTTGGTCCAAAACTGGCCATAGCAAATTGAGCTGTTTTCAAGTGCTTTTTATACTCTGCAAATTCTTCACCTGAACACTTGTGTTCTCAGTGACATTATGAGAGTGTTATGGGATTCAGTTGTCTTCCTCAACCACTCTGTAGGCCTCTCATCCCCATTCTGGAACTACCCGTTTACTGCTGCTTCTTTTCTACTTCCTGACCTGGCAGTGACAAAAGCAGCAGCAGCAGCAAATCCTTCCTGGACCCCTCTCTACTCTGTCATCCCTGGCATCAGGACACTGGGTTATGTAGCTTCCAGGTGACAATTTCTTTTAATTAATCGCTCTGGCTTTCAATATTCTGCTGTGGGTAGCATCACAGCACGGTTTCCCTTGGCTATGCTGATGTCATTAAGTCTGCTTGAGAGTCTGCCCAGTTTTAACTAAATGTATTTTTAATTGTCTGCTGCTCAGAATTAATTGGTAGCGTGTCATCTGTAGAAGACACAAAAATCTGTTGAGTTGGCACCTGATGGAATGCAGAAGGAGGCTCTGCAGAAATGCTGCAAGGATACGCACAGCTTAATTTTCCAGAATAACTATTTTAATTGGCATGTTTGGTTGTCTAGGTGTGTGTGTGTGGGGGGGGGTTATGCACTTGATATAAGAACTGCCATGATAGCTCAGAATAAAGATCTCGCACTGCCTCCTGCAGTCTTTCACATTTTTTGCCTCCCATTGGGTTTTGCACCACGTACAATTCATCTTATATTGGGCCCCTAAATGTCTTCATTTCAGTGAATTTCCACTGCTTTGGCTGCAAAAGCTGTCAATCATTGCAATAATGTGGTTGTCTGTGCCCAAATGCTGATAAGGTTGGTGTTTCGAGTATGGCTGTAAGTAGAGCAGCACTCATTAAGGCAGGCAGAGTTGCATCCTTCTAAGCCCATTGACTTTAACAGAATCAGAAAGGTGTAGCTTTGAGCCTCGGGAGACCCAAGCTGTGCCTTTCCTCATGCAGGACATGCATAGCTTCATTCACCCATAAGAAATAACCCTAATGGGGTATGGGGATCCCAGGCAGGGACCTTCCAGGCAGGGACCTAAGTTCAAATTTCAAGGTTGCCAAAAAATTCTTTGACCTAGCACCCAATAGCAAATTACAAGGTTTAGATTAGTCATATTAGTCGATGCTGTATGTCATGTAAATTACTAAGATCTGTTTTTCTTTTTTCACAATTAGCAATCTCTATATATTATAACGCTAATTTGGGGTGACCACGCTCGATGTACTCCCTCAGTCATAGGCTGAGGTGGCCACCACTCACACCGGGGACGCTGGCCACTGGCTGCAGTCTCTGCCCCCGCCCACAGAGGCAGTGCCGGAGTGAACGTGCCCTGCGATTCGAAGAGATAGCTGCTTTGGCGTGGCCACGCTCGATGCGCTCCCTCAGCCGTAGCCAGCCGCCACTCACACCGGGGACACTGGCCGCAGTCTCTGACGCGTGGCCACAGATGCGGCGCTGGGGCAAACGTGCCCTGCAAATCGAAGACACCGTGGCAGAGTCTCGCCCTGCCACCCAAACAGCCGCCGTGTCCGTCCTCTCCCGAGTGCCCATAGCCAGCCAGGCTGTGCGTGGCCCAACAACAGATGGGCCACAGCCTGAACCTGCTGCCACCCTTGCCTGAACGTGCATCGCCGCCACCCGGCCTCCATGTGATTTGACGACAGGCGGCCCAGCCGCTCCAGCCGGTGGGAGGGCCTCGCCCCGATCCTGCCACTGCCTTCACTCGAGCCCGGCTGCCCTGCGCCCGGATGAAGGCCGCGCCGCCCACTCCAGTGCACGGGGGCTGCCTCTGGCTGCACCCAGTTCTGCTGCTGCCACCGCCGACTACATGCAGCTGGCTGGCCTCTCACTGGGCAGGGGCCGGTGCACCGGCAGCCCCGAGGCTTCTGGAGGTCACCCAGCCACTTCCTCACCCCTCGACTCTGGGGGGTCGCGTGGGGGGAGAGATTGGGAGACTGGGGGCGCCTCCGTCACCCGTGCTAGGGCTCGTTGTCTTCCTCCACAATGGGCTTTGCTCCTATTAAATATATTACGACATATGCTTCTTAATTGGTTTGGAGAAATTGCTGAAACTGCTGATCGTGACTCGATTAACTGTACCTTGTTCACCTGTTTTGACATTGAAAGCTTGGAGCATTTTGCTTATGGCCAAATTACACATTACATGCTTTAAAAAAATCACTGTCTTGAATGGAGCACCTGTGGGGAGGGGCTGCTTAACTGTCTCCCCCCCCCCCCCCCCCCCGGATTGCTAAATCAACATAGTGTAATTTCTCAAGGCTGGAAACATTGCCCACTCATGCATGGGAGATAGAAATTTTTACAAAATCAAACCATTTCAAAAGGAAAATGCTGGAAGTGAGCTGAACAGTGCCCAATGGTAAAACCAGCTACAGGCGGGATAAGGGTCTAATAAATAAATAACTCTCTCTCTCTTTTTTGGCACTGTACTATTGCGTCTTAGTCAAGCAGTGTTGGTAGACCGGACCATGTATATAGCAGGACAGATTGGCATGGATCCTTCAAGTGGGCAACTTGTACCTGGAGGAGTAAAGGAACAAACTAAACAGGTAAAATGTGACTTCATTGATTCTAATGGTCAATCTGATGCCATGATCCATGCTGCATGCTCTAAAGGCATGCCCACAAGGCTCGGTTTTAGCAGATCAGGCAGACTAGCACATCGAGCTCCTGCTGGAACACGAATAGCTGCAACAACTTTCCCCCCACTAAATCACATAGCTACCAGGGAACATTGTGGACATGAGTGCATTCTCCAGAGCTATTCTAAGGGAAGAGACCTCTTTTCGGACAAGTTCTGCGTCCTCAGTTGTGTGCTACAGAACTGACCAAAAGCACAGCAAGCTTGCCATATGGATGTGCCCTAAGGGGTCAAAGCAGCCAGAAGGGCCGCTGAACAGCTTCCCTTCATTGTCACTTGCATGCTTGGGAGCCCAGAGGGAGGGGATTTGAAATTAAAGGAACCTGATTGGTTATGACTAGCGTGTCCGGTAGATTTCAATGAACCTTTAAAAAAACTTTCTGTAACGGGCAGCGGGGTATCATAATATTTGCTCTATTATTCATTTTATTGTGAGTTTTTATAGATCCTTACAAGGGTTTTTTTTTTGTCAACATATTATGGTTTGCTGGTAAGGAGAAATACAAATAACAATATCCTTTGTGTTTTTTACCGTTAGGCACTTAAAAATATGGGGGAAATTCTGAAAGTGGCATACTGTGACTATGGCAACGGTGAGTTAATTTACACCACCAAAGTGAGTTACTTTTGGGAGAACTTATTTTTCATATTTGGAGAGGAAGAAAACATATTGTTTTTACCTTGGTTGCCTGCAGTTTGTATGTGATCCCAAGTCTTCCACGGCCCATGTTCTTTTTTGTCACACACAAGTGGGCAGCATCTTTAATTTGCAGTTCTTCTTTTTGAGCAAACCATCTTCCCTGTCCTGTGGGACTCCTGTTTTGTGGGTGTTAGATTTCTGAAGATCTGCAGTTCTTCATCCTCTTCTTTTTGGATAGATACTTTGACTCGCCATATAGGTTTCTAACAGTGCAGGCCTAAACATAATCACACCATTCTAAGTAGATTGGGTTTTGAAAGGTGTAACTGCTTAGGATAGCCTTGTAAATGTATGCATTCTGGCACTGAGCTTAACTATCAGTAGCTATTGTTTAGTACTAATTTGTTCTTCGAATGGCACAAGAGAACATATTATTCTTGCTCCAGGGAAACCATAGTCAAAACAGACATCTTTCTAGACAGTGAAGAAAACCATAAGGATATCTGTCCTTCTCAGGACTTGTGCTGATTTTTCCCTCTCAGGCTCAGCTGTTTCATCTGTATGTAAAATGTAAGTGGTGAACTGGATTTGTAAACGGGGAGTTCAAAAATAAGGGTTCCTAAAATGGAGGTTGGGTTCTAGGATACCTGTGAAATGAGCTGCTGAAATGTCATCAGTTGATGGTGCCTGGAAAAGGAATACTGGCAAGTAGTAGTCTAGGAGCATTTGAAGCCTGTGGCATAGAGTCTGTACAGTAGGGGCAGCACCAAGATACTGGTGCTGGTGATGTCAATCAATAGGGGGAGGAAAAACCCCTCTGGGTTTCTTGGGCTGTTTGTGCACTGCTTAAATCAGCGGCTCTCAAACATTAGGTTCCTCAGTTTGTTGCAATACATTTTGGGCTAATAAGACAAGAGATGAGGTTTTGTGTACAGTTCGGGTAAACACCATATACACAGAAGAATCACACAGTTGTGGTGAAAAAAACAAGACTGACATAGCAGCAAGTCAGCAGCCCATGTTTCTTCAAAACTTGTGGCCAGAGAGCCAGTGTAGTGGTTAAAAGCTGTGGAGTCTGAACTGGAGAACTGGGCTCGACTCCCCACTCTTCTTC
The DNA here is from genome assembly GCF_001447785.1 of Gekko japonicus. NCBI lineage: Eukaryota > Metazoa > Chordata > Lepidosauria > Squamata > Gekkonidae > Gekko > Gekko japonicus. The sequence continues at coordinate 1,463,954 of NW_015162481.1, forward strand.
CACATGAAGCCTGCTGGGTGACCTTGGGCCAGTCACAGTGCTCTCAGAATTCTCGCAGCCCCACCTACTCACCTACCTTGTTGCGGGGAGGAAGGGAAGGCAATCACAAGCCGCTTTGAGACTCCTTAGGGCAGAGAAAAGCAGGGTATAACAACCAGCTCTTCTTCTTCTTCTTTTACACTGATAAATATAAATCCTTGTGCATCTTGGTATGCCTGACACTGCTGAAAGGTTGTCATGATGCTCTGTCACTTGGAACACCTTCTCTAACAGTGTTTTCTGACGTAGTGGTGAAGACAACTGTTCTGATGGCTGACATGAAGGACTTTGATGATATGAATGAAGTATACAAGCAGTGTAAGTACTACTTGTACTGTTTAATGCCTAAAGACTGCCAACTTTGGGTAAAGCCCTGTATAAAATATTGTGAGATGAAACAAAAGGTGGAGGTTAGCCCTTCTCATGCTGCTTGCTTGAGCATACCCAAGGACATAAGACCTGAGTTGCTGTCAGCTCCTGTGGTGGTGGAGGGAAACACACACAATATGAGTGCTTCTCCTTTTTCCCTGGCGGCTTTGTGGAGGAGGGGATAGATTTCCTGCAGAGTGGGAGAGGAAGGAAGGTTTAAGTCCTTCCTTTCTCTGTTACAGATCCCTTTCCAAGCATATGGCTGTTCATGACATACAAAAATATATGTCATGAATAGCCATGTAGTATCTAAGCCATCTGTAACAGTGGATCGTGTGGTTACTGTTACTTATTCTTCTTGGGTTCTGAAATTCTAGGGTTGTTGTTGTTCAGTCGCACAGTCGAGTCCGACTCTTCGCGACCCCATGGACCAGATCACGCCAGGCCTTCCGGTCTTCCGCCGTCCTCTGAAGTTTGCTCAACTTCATGTTCGTTGCATCTATGACACTGTCCTAGGGTACAGACTATGATAGGTCTCTTTAAAGGATTTTTTTTTTCATCTAATCACAATGGATGGAAAGGTAGCTCTTAAATAAAACCTGCAATCCTCAGTTTTAAATCCAGCATTTTTTGCCATCATGATGCATTCTGTCTACATTCTGTATTTTTTTTAAGAAAAGGTCACCATTCATGAGCTCCTTTCCTGCTGCTATCTGTGCCCATCTGTGCTGCTGGATCCTAAATTGCTGAACGGTGCAAGGGGCATGAATGATCCAAATTAAATTAGTAATTTATGTTTAATGATTTTGTTCCAACTAGCCATGGAACGAGTACTGTACGGTATTAAACATTTAACTATACAAAGAAAGGCGTAGGGGTTTTTTTGGGGGGGACTTTTCACTTTAGAAAAAGAAGACAACGAAGGGTAACATAACAGAAGTTTATAAAACTATAGATGGTCTGGAGAAAGCATATTGGAGTCTCCCCCCGATCTCTTTAATAATTCTAGAACTTAAGCTAGTAAACGTAAGTGGATTCAGTACATACAAAAGAGCTTCACACAGATTTGTGGAATTCACTAACACAAAACGCAGTGATGCCCTGACTTGGATGAGCCAGGCTAGCCTGATCTGGTCAGATCTCAGAAGCTAAGCAGGGTTGGACCTGGCTGGTATTTGGATGGGAGACGATCAAGGAAGTCCAGCGTCGCTACGCAGAGGCAGGCAATGGCAGACCACCTCTTTTAGTCTCTTGCCTTGAAAACCCCTGTCGTGAGCAGCGGCTAGAAAGGTTCTCTAAGGGCTGCCACCACTCTGGTAGGGGTCTCCTCGGGAGGCCCCAGAGCACCCACCCTACCCCCTTTATACACTCTTTTCCAACAGGTTTCCCCTTATAAGTGACTGGATGAGGTGTGAGGACCCAGGACAGAGTAACAAACTGTTTTTATTAAAGAGATTTAACAACTATAATCCAATAATGTGTAGGTAAAATGAACACAGTAAAGGTAGGTAAACTCACAAAATAAGAAGTCCTAACGCATAGGGGTGGCCAAACTGCAGCTCGGGGGCCACATGTGGCTCTTTCACGCAGTCTAATTTAATGTAAATAAAGGTAAATTTGTATATCTTTCAATAAAATGTGTGTGATATTTGTTCATGTCTTGCGGCTCTCAAACATCTGACGTTTGTTCTGTGGATGTTACGTTAAGCAAGTTTGGCCACCCCTGGACTATACTCTCCTAGCCTGGGCCTAGACGATTTCATGCTATATATTTTGAGAGGGGAGAAAACCCCACCTTGTCAAGAAGCATTTCATCATTCCAGTGTGGTGTAATGGTTAATGTCAGAGTAGGATCTGGGAGACCCACATTCATATCCCCACTATTCCATGGAAGCCTACTGGGTGACCTTGGATCGATCACACCCTCTCTGATTAATCTACCTCACAAGAGTGTTGTGAGGATAAAGTTGAGAACAAATGGGGCATAAGTGAAATAAACACACCCTGCTCGGGTGCCTGGTAGGCATTCATTTCTCCCCCCGTACTGTGTGGCCCTAGTTAGAACGGTAAATACTTCTCTGTAAACCGCTCCATGCCTTCGGGAAGGAGTGGTATATAAGCTGAATTTAAAAAACAAAAAAAACATTTTCTATCGGAAAAATCGCAAATTCCTCAGGACAATGCATCTTTTCCTGAATTATTCTGAGTCCTTAGACCTGTAGCTTGAAGTAGCAGCAGAAGAAGGCTGTTGTCTTTATGTTTGGCTTGTGGGTTTTCTGGAGATAACTGGTCGGCCATGGAAGGATACGAGATGCTGGATTAGATGGATCCTTGGTCTGAACCAACAGGGTTGCTCTTATGCCTCAGACTACTGAAAATCTCTGTAGCTTGTGAAATTTCCCTTGACAAGGCCACACACTTTTATGCCTGATTTCTTAAGGCCTTAAGGCCTAGAAATGGGCTCCTGTAGGAACTGAAGTTCCTGTTTTCAGAATTGTTTTGTTAGATAATGTAACTGCAGAACGCATCTAGACTTATACTTTGTTTAATGGGTCTTTTCTAACTGCTTTTACCACAGCCTGACAAGTTGCTTTGCGAAGAAGTCCCTTCCCCCCACCATATATTTAGAGTGATATAATATAACCTAAATATCCATTCAGTTATGTTTTCTACATATAGTTTTCGAGGGTGACTTCCCAGCCAGAGCAGCTTACCAAGTCGCAGCTCTACCAAAAGTAAGTGTTACATTTTAATAACACTGGATCGACTAATTTCTTGGGTGGAATAGCTTTCCCACATAGACGCAGAAAATTCACAGGGCAATCCTATGCAGATCTACACCAACCTAAGACCACTCATTTGAGTTGGCTTAAGCAGGAGTAACTCTGTAGGATTTCACTGTAAAAGATCTTGCAACATTGACTAAGTCTGTTGGCTTCTACAGAGTATCCAATTATATTTAAATGTGAGCTTCTAACTTATATGTATACAACTGCACCCACTCCTTTGGGTTCGTGATTAGTGGCAAAAGAGAAGCAGGCCTGCACTACAGAACTCCACTAGATCTGATGAGGTGAGTGGTAGATTTAGTGTCAGGATCCCTGCTGTAATGTTGTGTTACTGTGATGGGAACAGAGCCCTGAGAATACCCACCGGTAACATTACACTCTGTATGGCCCAACAGCCTGATCCAGTGACCTGTTGCAGCCATGACACAAATTCTAATCTTTCATTTAAATGGAGGAAGATTTTCTACCTGCCACTGCCTTTAAACAGGCATAGAAATGGGAACTCCCATTTCTTCTTCACGGTGCACGTGATACTCCTTTTCTCTTCTGCTGTTCTTCTGAATGCACGGAGTGTCTTTTATGGATGTACCTCAAATGCAGCTCTTCTCCCCTCCCCACCCCACAGACCAATTAGAGCTTACCATTTGATTCTACTGACTGTATTGCCTGAGAGATGTCATGGTGCAGTGGTTAAGAATTCAACCGTGACCAGAGGAAAAATGAGTTCAGGTTCATTCTGCTATTGGGGAAGACATGGAGCATTGCCTGCATCACAGAACTGCTGTGAAAACAAAATAAAACGTGGAAAGCACTTTCTAATGTACGTATCCGGCATCTTCCTTGCAGGGGGCACGTGTTGAGATTGAAGCTGTGGCCATCAGTGGACCACTCTGCGATGCCAAGCATGACACTAGAGGCAACCTTTAAACCCAGTGGCTTGGTTTTGATTAAACTTGTTTAATGGAACTGGTCGTCTCTTCCACTCGGATCCTACATGAGCTGTTCTGAATAGAGGGAATGAATTCCATCCCATTCCCTGCCGCTCTTATGTCCTATTAAGGCTCTAGCTTGATGCACAATTTGGTAGGAATGACATTTATTGTAGAACTTTAATGTCACAAGCTGTTGAAGAATGTTTTATTGCTTCAAATAGTATTTTGATGGATAGACACTAGTGATTTATCCAGATACTGTGAATAGGATTTTGATGTAATTAATATAGAAACTTAAGAGGCAAGTTGGAATTACCTTTAGAAGGAAAAATAAGGAATGTTATACTACAATTACAGAAGCACAGAGCTAAGTATTGGTAGACTTAATGTTACCAATTAACCTAATAAGCTTACCTCTATCTACTAGACAAAGTAGTGTTCAGACATGCAAAAATTTTTAACTCATGTTTTCAGATCTCTAACATGCTACAATTAGTCCGGATTTATGTATTTTTGATGAGATTTTAATAAACCAGCATTATATAAAACTACTCACTGGAAAAGACCCTGATGCTGGGAAAGATTGAAGGTCAAAGAAGACGGGGACGGCAAAGGATGAGATGGTTAGACAGTGTCATCGATGCAACGAACATGAAATTGAGCCAACTTCGGAGGACGGCGGAAGACAGGAGAGCCTGGCGGGAGATTGTCCATGGGGTCGCGAAGAGTCGGACTCGACTGTGCGACTGAACAACAAAATTATATAAAACTAGGAATAAGGCCCGTTGTGGAAATAAATACAATGAGCTCTAGAAAGAGGCTCTGGGAGAGTGCCCCAGTTTTGGGCACACAGTGTCAATTTGCTGTGGTGACCTCAGCAAGGTATAATGACACAGAGGCCACCGTTTTCTCCAGAGGAACTGATCTCTGCTACCTGAAGAGCAGTTGTAATTTTGAGTGATCTCCAGCCCTCACCTGGAGATTGGTAACAATTGTTACCCAGGACAAAATGGCTGGTTTGAAGGGTGGGGTCTATGGCATTCTACCTGTCTGAGATCCAACCCCTCCTCAAACCTCACCCTGTCCAGGCTCCATCCCTCAAATCCCCAGGACTTTGCCAACCTGGAGTTGGCAACCCCATCTCCTTCCCAGCTAACCAACCTACTGTTATCTGCCCCTCTGACTTCAGCTTTCTGCCCTCCCTCCTGCAGAGCAGTTGTAACTCTGAGTGGTCTCCAGCGCTGACCTGGAGATTGGCAACAATGGTTCCCCATGAGGGAATGGCTGGTTTGGAGGGTGGGGTCTATGGCATTGTACCTGTCTGAGGTCCCACCCCTCCTCAAACCTCACCCTCTTCAAGTTCCATCCCTCAAATCTCCAGGAATTTCCCTACCTGGAGTTGGCAACCCTATCTCCCTCCCAGCCAACCACCAACCTACTATTATCTGCCCCCTAATTTCCATCTCCTCCCCCCTCCCTTCTGGAGAGCAGTTGTAATTCTGATTGATCTCCAGCCTCCACCTGGAGAATGGCAACAATGGTTCCCCAATAGGAAGGACTCAGCAGGTATAATGTCATAGGGTCTACCCTCCAAAGCATCCATTTTCTCCAGGGGAACTGATCTCTGTCATCTGGAGATCAATTGTAACAGTGGGAGATCTCCAGGTCCCACCTGGAGATTGGCAACCCTAGGGGAAAGTCAGCTGCACAGCAGGGGGTTGAAGAGAATGGTTTGATGGCCGCTGTCCCACCTCATTAGCCAGCTAGCCAGCCAGCCAGCCATAGTGGTTCCAAGCAGGAGAGTGTTTTCTGACAGGAAAGTGGCCAAACTGGCGGGGGAGGGGGTTACACTGAACCAAGCTTGGTTGCCTACCAACAGCCACTGAGGGAAGCAGCAGAAGTCTATTCGTCAAGGGAGAGAGAGCCATCTGCCAGTTATTCTGAGAGGCAAGGTGGCTGCAGTGGGAGTGGGCGGGGAACAGGAGCAGACCCAGCACCCGGCCAATGGCACATGAGTACTCTTGAGTGGCGGCTGACAAGCCAATGGCTGAGGGAGTGCATTGCACAGCCAATGGGAGAGCTGCAAAGGGCCACCCCAAAACACAATTATTATTTATGATGATGATGATGTTGTTTGAGTCTTGATTAGGGATGGGCACAGACTGGACCATGGACTGAGACCCAGTTCATGGTCCATTTGCCCAGTCCTTGTTTTAGCATTTTCAGTGGACTGCCCAAAGCCAGTGGTCTATTTGGTCCATTTGAGCAGTCTGTGGGCCAGACAACCCAGCTCCAAGGAATTAATTCTTTAAGCAACTAGGGGGGATCTTCTGCAGCCCTGGAAATGCCAATGCTGGTTCTCCATAGCTTGACAGGCAGCTCTGGCTGCCAATAAGAGAGCGCCCATTCTTGTTTATGAGAGCAGGCTGCATATATACCCTCAGTGTGACGCAGCTAGTTTCACTTTTCAGCACACAGTGGTAGGATTAGGATTGAGAGAGAAGATTATTATCAGAGGCAGAGGAAAGTAGTGACTGTGGGCTCAGAGTTCTGAGCCACCACCTGTCGTCCTGCCCACATCAGGGCAGCATGGGAAAGCAACAGGGGACTCCTCAGAGAGTGTTCCCATTCCAATTGGGTGGGGGTTTTGGACACTGTCCCCGGCTGGGGTGGTGGTGTATGTGAAGTGAGGGCTCTGAGCCACCACCTGTCGTCCTGCCCACAGCAGGGCAAAGCAACTAGGGCTCCTCGGGGAGTGTCCCCACTCCAATCGGGTGGGAGGTTTTGACACCTGTCCCCATCTGGGGTGGTGTTGGGCATGGGGCCACCACCTGTCCTCCTGCCCACATCAGAAGAAGAAGCGAAGAGATTGGATTTATAACCTGCCCTTCACTCAGAGTGGCTTACAATCTTCTGCCCTTCTTCTCCCCACAACAGACACCCTGTGAGGTAGGTGGAGCGGAGAGAACTCTGACTGAGAACTGCTCTCGAGAGAACAGCTCTGAGAGAACTATGGCTTACCCAAGGTCACCCAGCAGCTGCATGTGGAGGACTGGGGAATCAAACCTGGTTCTTCCAGATTAGAGTCCACACTCCTAACCACGACACCAAACTGGCTCTATCCCTAGGGCAGCAGGGCAAAGCTACTGGGGCTGATGTCCCATATAATCCTTCCCAATTGTGAACAAAGACAGCACGTAGTACCAAAGACCGCACATAGCACACCTTTCTGCGTGTTGAAGGTGGGGGCCAAGGGAAACATCCAGCTCCTCCACATCTCAAGCTGCTCCTGCCTCTAGTCAACCCCCTCTCAGTATTCCCACTTGCTCCACTGTGGGGTGCCCGTTTCAAGGGGGAACTCTGGCAGCATTTCCAAACCCTCCAGAGCGACCCCTGTGCAGCAGAGTGCTGGTTCTGCCACGCCCAGGTGCAGAGGGGCTTGCATCCACACCACTCATCGTCCTCCATAGGCACCTGCAGAGGCACCACCCAAATCTGTTGCCTCTATGGCAAGGAGTGGTGAAGGTGGCACCCAGCAGGGCGAGGGGGGAGGAGTCCACTGCAAGGCAGAGGACTCACACCAAGAGTGCTATGGGTGGGAGTGGACCCTGAAGGCAGTCCATCCTTCTACAGGTCATTCCCACTGAGGCGGTGGCTATCCCAAGCAAGAGGGCTGGGGGAAGGCCCAGGAGGCAATCACTCAAGTCATCAGTGAGATGATTGTCCTGGTGGGGGACCCTTTGTCTGGGTTGAAGCGGGTGGACTTTTGCCGGCTGCTGCACTGTTTTGCCCCCTAGTATACCATCCCCTTGCGGAAGACTTTCAACCGGTGAGTTGTGCCCTCCATGTACCACCCTGTGGTGCAGATGGTCAAGGCGGAGTTGTCTAGAGCGTGAGGGCAGACTGCACTTCACAGCAGACCTGTGGAGCAACCATCAGCATGGCTACCTCTCCCTCACAGCCCACTGGAGACAACCAGAGGACCTCCGGGTTGCCAGGGGAAGACCAGTGTTCCGGGAGGAGGTGACAGTCCTGCTGCCGGGCTACAAAGTGGTTCTGATCCATGTCCAGGGGATGGATGAAGATCATATGGCAAAGAACATTGCCAATAAAGTCCAATCTAGTCTAAGGGAGTTGCTGGGCCCCAAACATGCTGGCGGCAGTGAACCACGCTGCATCAAGGCTGCATGAGTGGGGGGAGCCCAAACACTGGCTAGTGCAGGGTGTGCCCACCTGTTGGAACTCCACCTACATGAAGATTGAGCACCTAGTGGAGCAGAAGAGTGTGGTGCAGGACATCATCTTGTCCATGCCTATCCTGCATGGGGGAAAGATCAACATGAGTTCAAATGACTGGCTGACCCTTTTCAAAATGGTGTGTTTTCGGACGCCTTTCCAGGACACCACTGACATCCTCCGCTCCCATAAGGCCATCCTGGGTCAAGCCATCCCACTGATCCATGGGCTGGACTGGGTTCTGGCTTCCACACTGGAGCAGGGGGGCAGCTCTTGTCCAGAGGGCCAGGGCCTTGGCGGAGAGGTTGCAGACAGGCGTGGCCACCCAGTTGCGTCCTCTCTGCAAAGAGGAGTTGTACAGGGTGGCCTGCATCTTTGACCCCCAGCAATGGAAAAACTACCTCCGCAGATGGGTACAGAAGTTGTAGGCCAGCCGAAGTGGCCAGAGTGGAAGGGATGGAAGCATTTGGAGGAGGAAGAGGGAGAGGAGCACAGCACCTCAGCCCAATTGGGAAGGAGGAGGAGGAGACTGGATTTATACCCCGCCCTTCGCTACCTGAAGGAATCTCAGAGTAGCTTACAATCTCCTTCCCCTCCCCACAACAGACACCCTGTGTGGTAGGTGGGGCTGAGAGAGCTGCTTGTGAGAGAACAGCTCTGAAACAAACTTGTGACTGACCCAAGGCCACACCAGCAGGTGTATGTGGAAGAGTCAGGAATCAAACCCAGTTCTCCCAGATTAGAGTCCACAATCCTAACCACTACACCAAACTGGCTCTGAGCCACCACTACTAACACTACACCTACTGGTCCTCAGGGGTGAGATGGGAGGCCAGGCATGCCCTGGGCAAGGACTCAGCAGAGGTTTTGGTGAGGGAGTACCTTGCTGAGCCCCCCATGTCCAATCCTCTGGAGTACTGGGCTCACAAGGCCAGCCTGGCCATGAACTACCTGTCCCCCTACCAGTGTCCAGAGCGAGCGGGTGTTCTCCCACCTGGGAGACCTCCTCAGCCCCCACTGCTCCTGCCTGGACCTGGCTCTGGTCAATGAGCTGGCCTTCCTCAAGGTCAACCTCCCTCTCCTGGGCTACCCATCTCTCAACCATCCCCATAAGCACATCTACCTCATAGCACAACACCTACCTTGTGGACTGACATCTACCTCTCAGCGCAACTACCACCTCGTGGAACAATGCCCCCCATCCAAGCCTCTACCCATACAAGTAAGCTCATTTGACCACACCCAAGGTTATCATGTCCATCTACAGGAACAATGTCCCCAGTGAGCAGGTGGGTGGGTGGGTGAGTGAGAAGGGTCAGCTGTGATTTGTTTCCCCAGAGAGCACTTTCCTGGGGGCAACTGCTTTGGGGGCTGTTACTTGGCCCCCCAACAGCCAATCCTCACCAAACTTGGAGGTCAGCTAGAGGGGCATCCCAGGGAGGTCCATTTGACACACCCCTTACAAGAGGTCCATGTGACACACCCCTGAACCTCTGTGGCTGTGATTTCCCCACAGAGCACTTTCCTGGGGGCACCTGCTTTGAGCAGCTGTAACTCGGCCCTCTTAAATCCAATCTTTGCCACACTTGGAGGGCCAGTAGAGGAGAGTCAGCTGAAGACTTACAACAAGTTTGGCATCTCTAGCCCCTGGGGGGGGGGGCATTCTAGCACATCCTGAAATCATGAACCCTGAACCAGTTTGTTAAATGGAAAAGTTTATGAAAATTTGTGGTCTGTGGAACCCACGAACCTAATCAACCCTAAAAGGTTTTTGGTCCGTGCCCTTCCCTAGTCTTAATGTTTGAAGAGAGCTATGTCTGCTTTCCAATATCAACATTTCAAGAATATAATAATCCACATTGGTGGTTTTCAGGTTGTACTGCATTTTCTTTTTGTCTTTTGTAGCTATGCTTCATTGAGATAATGAAGTAATTTCAGGTTACTTATAAACTTGCCATTTGGTGTCAGAACCCACAGCCAACAGCGCAGTACACGCATTCAGGAATGGTTATACTTTTATTGCAGAGCTATAGATGCAGTAACATAGGCACTGTTAAGAATGGCGGCGGCCCCATGGGCATAATAGGATATAGGGTATTCGTATGCACCCCCTCCCCACAGCACTGGCCAATTAGGCATTCTCCCACGCGCGGTATAAGCTTAGAGGCCATTAGGTAGCTGTAGCTGAGAACCAACACTCTCCCACGGCATCTAGGGAAAACCTAGACAATACAACGTCCTCCTGCACATCTGTATAGATAAGCATAGAAAGGAATGCAATAGCACTTAACCAGACACAGACCAACCTCCCCAACCTTCATGGCAGCATAGCTTTTTTTTTTTTTTTGGAATTTGGAAGACTGTTTAAGTAACATATCTGATGAGTTATAAAGAGTTCTTTTAAACCAACCAATTTCTTTTAAGTTCTTTTCAACCAACCCAGAAACAATGGTGAAAACTGCCCTTCAGTGCAAGGAGTATTCCTTTAATTCAAGAGGCTCTTGTGCCAGAGGAAGTGTAGCAACATACATGTTACATTAAGTGTTTTGTTCCTTTATGATGCAGTGCAATCAGACTATAATGCAAGTCAATATAGTTACATATTCGGCCTCCAATTTTTACCATTTAATGTTAACCTGGAAGTAGTTTAGATGTGTCCTGGCTCAGTGTTAGACCACATACTTTACCTGCAGAAGGCTGTGCGTTCAATTCCTCTTTCAGGAACAAGGGCTAGAAAAGTCATTTCTCTGCACAAAACCCTTAGAGTTGCTGGCAATCAAGTAGATAATACTGAAACAGATGACCTAATAACTCAGTACATAGGTGAGCAAATATAACATATGCATATTGTTAATTATGTATTTTACATTAACCTTGCAGTTCTAAATATAGGAGGAGGTTGGGTAAAGACCTGATTATTTCCAAGATAACGTTTTCCAAGCAGTACACTTACCAACTTGTCTCTAAATGTGTCTGTGACATACTCTATGCATAAACTGAAAGTCAATCCTTATTTAGAAACTTCTTGTTTGTGTTAAGTGCCATCAAATTGCTTCTGACTTTTAGTGATCCTATGAATTAATGACCTCCAAAGCATCCTATCTGTTAATGACTTGGGTTTTGCAAACTGAGGCCATAGTTTCCTTGATTGAGTCTATCTGTCTAGAAACTTTAAAAACTAGAAACATTTTCTTAAAAATTAGGATTTTTCTAAGAGGCCCTCAAAAAGAAGAGTTGGATTTATACCCCACCCTTCACTCAGAGTCTCAGAGAGGCTTACAGTCTGAGTGACTGAGTGAGAGAACAGCTCTGAGAGAACTGTGGCTTGCCCAAGGTCACCCAGCTGGCTGCTTATGGAGGAGTGGGGAATCAAACCTGGTTCTTCAGATTAGAGTCTGCCGCTCTTAACCACTACACCAAACTAGCATTTTTTTTACCACAAAGGGATTTTTTTTAGACTTGCCACATAATAATTGGTTACCTTATCACTACAACTTAATAGACAACATCAAAATTACACATACAGCTTAAAGGCAATGGATATTTTCTTCAAGAGATTCACCAGCACAGCCGCCTCCTGTATGGACAAACTATGTTCATTTCCAGTTCTGTATATTGGTTGGTTACTTCTTATACCAATTGAAAGTTATTTTCATGATGACTTTGTTTTAGACCTCTGAATATTTAAAACAAAGTAGTATTTGGTATGTATAGTCACCATGCTTTCAGACATGGAAACAAGCAATCCAACAAACAGCACAGCATGCACTGTTGTGTAAAAATCACAGATCTTTTCAACTGGCTGGTTCTCAAATTATCACAAAAGATTCCAAAAGCAATAACCCAGCCAATAGCGTGTTTAGATAGTTTCAGTGACAACATAACCACACAAGTTCCATCCACTGCAGCACTTTATTTCAGCATTTAAGATCAGGGTGTCGACTTGCAAAATGAAGACTGCTGTAGACTACTTCAAAAAGCACAAAAACAAACCATAAAACATATGATTGTTGATCAATGCATATCTAACATGTCCTACATAGTAATCACTGCCCTGGATTAAAAGGTTTCTGCTCCGGTTTACAGGCTTCTTCAAGCCATGCAACCAGTAAAGCCACATGGTAAACAGCCCCGTTTTTTAAAAGAATGTGAAACTGACTGCTATCATTTACAGTATGTACCTTAAGACTTAAATATAAGGAAACTAACTGAAGGATCTTGTTTTCATATTGTCACATAGATTTCTAATAGATGAACAAATAGAATCCGCAAGTATATATGGAGGGAAAACCTAGTCTACAAAGTGTCCCAGAAAGGCACACTTACTGCACATGAAGAGCAGCTTAATTTTATTTGGTTGCAATTTTTACCTCTGTAGAAACTAAATGCTGTAGGTTGTAAAATGCAGTATTCAGCCTTAATGCAATTAGAATATTAAATTATATGCGTGCTTTTATTAAATATATTACTTTTTAAAAAAAGCATTACCACCACATTATAATAGTGACCAAGCATGTTTAATTGCTGTGCTAAATAAATCATTTCTCTCTTTTTTTAATGTACAGAAGTGTTGAAGATTTTAACAACTGTTGAGGATGGCTATTTCTTCCCATTTTCAAAATTGATGCATCTGCCCAAATTACACTAGAGAAGCAATATTAAGCTCTAGCTACTGTAAACATGTATGAATAATTGAAGCTTCACACAAGAATTGTTCTAGTACAGTAAACAGATTGTGACTGTAAGATCACATCAGAATCCGTAATGCATCCCAGTATAGAACACTGGGGGTTGGGGGAATTCATATGATTTTAAAATGCATGCAACCTCTTCTGTAATTATTCACCTACTTTAGTTAAGCTATTGCATTGCAACATACAGTTCTACTCATATGAAATTTACAGAAGGCACTATACGGCAAACCTGTGAAGGTTTAACATTGCAATTCCTCAGTGGTGTCTTGGCAACTTGACTTCCCAAAATAAAATCCTTTCTCCCCTACTGCTTGAGTTCTCATGGCAAGTCCGTAAAAGCTTTTATAAAATCCAGATTTTTTTCAAATTGGAGTAATAGTTACTTCAGTACCTAAACAAAGATGAAGTCCATGCAGAACCCATGATTCACTCTTCATTATTAGTAGCTTCTGTAATATTAAAAAAATTATATAAGGACTTTTGTGTAACACATTTTAGGAACAGATCTTTGAAATGAAGATGAATTGTAAGAAACTTGCCTGTTCCAGTATTTTTGCATTATGTCCAAACAGTGTCATTGACACAATAAGCTTATCCAAATAAACCAATTAATTGGAAGAACAAGGTCACAACCAGAAAGTGTAATTCTTTCTTAATCAGGCACTTCATTGTATTTCAAAAAAATCAAGTATTGACTGTAATTCCTAACATCATAACAACAGAGAAGGCAATTCTGAAGTACTTTATAAACAAGAAAATACAAACAAACTAGTTTCTGAACAGGACCAAGTCTTGTGAAAGAAGTTTTCCTCTGCAAGCATTCAAAACCCATGTACCCTACAGAGGGAATCAGAAATTCACCCAGCAGGTATGATTCCACTAGCCATGTGCAATTTTGAGTGTCTAAGAGGGCTGTGGTTGATCCAGTAGCTTTCAGGTGAGGTGACCCATGCCTAGAGCTAGTCTAGATAAACTGTCATCCATAGACTGAGACTTTTACATTCATAGTTGTAAGAGTAACCCACTGGGAGAGTGTAAGCTTCAACAAAAACACGGCCCTGGATTAAAAGAACACCCACAAAATAATGATTTGAGCATTATAAACTGAGCATTCCCCCGCTATTTGGGGTTTAATCCCAGATACTAGTTTCCAATAAAGTTAAGATGAGGCCTTCAGTTTCACAGAAAGGAAATATCCCCCATCAAGTGTGAGTGATGGAAATTAAAGAACTGTGCTTTGGCTGTAATTTTAGATCTTGCATGAGTGATGAACCCTTTTGCTCTCCTTTTCATCTGTTCTTTTTGTCCCTCATCAGCCTGTACTTTGCTTTGTCCTCCGTACAGCCAAGAAAATGAACTCCCAAACATCTACCCATATCAGAGTCCTTACTGCCAAAGAGAGATGCCAGCAAAAGCAGCAGAGTAGGGGTGGGGGAAATCCCAAATCCTCTGCAGTAATAAAATCTGTTTGGCAAACAGTAACTATGGGATTAAACATGTTTAATTAAGCTTCTTATTTTCCAAGGCTACATCCTTAAAAACATATTTTGCAGCAGACTTATCTACTATGGGGAACTTAGGAACAAACTAGGTGCAAGAGCAGCAGCAACAGATCAGTGTTTAAGCCTGGATCACTCCAATCATGCAGAAGGGGGAGCACAGACAGCTGGGCTCCCATACAAGGACAAAGGACGCAGCCAGTATCTCTATCACTCACCCCCACACCTTTTTTGCCATGCAAATCTGATCTCCCCCTTCCCCCGTGCAGGTTGGGACAGTCTGCTGCTGTAACACCTAGTTTTGGCCTTAATCCAAAGCAAACCAAGCTGGTGTGGTATAGTGGTTACAAGTGTCAGACTAGTACCTGGGAGACCCAGGTTCGAATCCCCGCTCGTGCCATGGAAGCTCACTGGGTGACCTTGCGCGGGTCACACTCTATCAGCCTAACCTACCTCACAGGGTTGTTGTGATGATAAAATGGAGGCGAGGAGAATGACATAAGCCACTTTGGGTCCCCGTCGGGGAGAATAAATTAAATAAATAATAAAATAGATTCAAAAAATAAATATGCAAATGACAAGGAAGTCATTTGCAGGTTGCTGTTAAAACATCTGTTGTATTTAAACAGGAGTAGCAACTAGGGAGTTGCTAACAAAAAGGTTATAAATGCCAATACAGCTTGCAGAGCTCCTAATATTTCGCCTTTAACTTCTCCGTCAACATACCTATCTCTGTTGCTGCTGTAGCTTCTCCTGTTTCTTCTTCTTTTGTTTCAGAGCCCTCACTTACTATCTCAGAGTGCATCTCAGTTTCCACCTTTTCTCCCATCTCACCTGGAACAGTAACCATAGAGATCGAGTCAGGGAACACTGAACAAGTATTGAGTGCTGCGGCACCTTATGGATGACATTCTGCTATGACTTGTGCTTTCCTTTAACATCAACAAGGGCAAAAACTGCAGGGACAGATTCAGCACCTGCCAGCTGCCAAGCAGGCATTTGCTGTGTTTATTAGTAAATCTATCACTGCCCATAGCTTAAATTTACTGCTATCTTCCTTATTCGGCTTAGTCTCTTAATTTGTGCTTTTAGAAAAAGCACTTAATGTCATAAGTTAATAGAGATCGTATTGCTAAAAACCATTATGTGAACTTCGCCCTTGACACAAAGAGAATTCTCTTTCATTCAAGCATCTGATCAGTTTGGATGACCGTGAGGCCTTCAGTAAACAAATACAACTGTGTTTGCTACTCTATGCATTTTGCAGAGGTCTTGCTACCCACACCATATCAAAATGGAACAGGAGGATATCTTTAAGGGAGATTGCTATCAAGGCAAACACTCAATAGGTTTAAATGAAACTATGTTTCAAGTCAATCTACATCCTTTCCCAAATGTTGGGGACAAACAACAGAGAGTAATTATCACCTTCATACTTTTCAGAGGTACCCTGCTAGTTACAGTTTGATTCAGGATGCAAGCAAGACCACTGATTTAAGAAAGCAAGGCAAATTCTTCTAGACAAAGTACTATTAGTGTGACACCAGGCATTCTGAATCTAATAATGTTGTATTTTAAGTTAATTATACCCAAGAAATAACAGGTTATTTTGACTGAGCTGTCTTGGAACTGACCGGGTTATTTTGATGTTGCCAAAATGAGTTTAAAGAAAGTTCTATAAATAAGCCACATGGTTTATTCTTCTACAAGTTCCCCACTATATAGTTATAATTGTAACTAGTATACACTCTGCTTGGGAAAGTGCATGAAACGGGAGTGTAAGGAAATTGAGCAATGAGCTCAGTCATGGGAGTGTAAGGAAATTGAGCAATGAGCTCAGTCATTCAACAGAACCGTTAACAGATCTGACTTCTCACTAGTGCTCATAACTCCATTATTTACAAATGCTACACACAATCCAAACTCACTGGACAAGATTCTGCCCTCAGATGCTCATGTACACCATCTCCACTGCACTCAGTGGAATTTGCACATAGCTCAGAACCTGACCTTCTGAATCTGTAATAACATTGGTTACCCTCGGTTAGCTGTTCCTCTTCCTCTATCAGCAGTTCCTTCACCATTTCTGTTACAAGATTAAAGTCTTCCTCTGCCATCACCAAAGGCTCAGGTGTGCTCCCCTCTGTTGGTTTGACAAGCTCAGGTTTAGCGTCCTGTGCGATTTCTGGAGGCTGAGCATTGGCAGGTTCTGTGGCAGGATGAGGCTCATCACCTTCTGTTAGTTCCACAGGTTGAGGCTCACTGGCTTCTACAAGGCCTGTAGCCAAAGGCTCGCTTCTGCTGAACTTCTCTTCCGGTGACACTGGCGGAGGTTCTGTACCTTCTGGGTCTACTCTTTGACAGGCAGAAAGAGCACATTTTGTTATTTCTGGAAGCAAAACATCTGCCTTCTCTTGGGTAAGATCCTCACTTAATTTTGTTCCGTCAGATGCAAGATCTACTTCATCCATTCCTCCAAGTTTGGTCTGGTCAGGTATGGTTTCATTTTCATCATTGATGGGTGAATTGTCATCTGATGTAGCCATGTCATTATGCATTTTAAAGAAGGAGAAGAAGGGGGGAGAGTAAAGTTGTTATTGAGAAAGATCAGCAGCGAATTCATAGTACTTGTTATTTATGCTGTGGTGGTATATAGTGTGTTGGGCAAATATCTAGGAGGAACCAGGTCCAAATACCTACAACTGCCAGTACTAGATAGATTTTTAAAATTTATACCCCAGCTTCTACATATCTGCTTACATGACCATTGTTCTACTATGTACATATCTAAATGGGTTAATTACAAATGCTACACAGGGGAGATATCATCACCTGCACCAGCTTCAGGATTACTTTTTGGTAATCCTGATTACTATGATTATTGCCGCGCACATTAACTGGAAGAGGTTCCCATACATATGCACTACTATGCACGTTTCTCACACACAGCAGAAAGCTCCTTCTCTTTGGGCCTTTAGGTACCAGCTGGGACTGATGTTATTTCAGAAAGATTTCTTTTTAAAACATAATGGAATGTTCATTTGTATATGGAGTTTAAATGGGCAAAAAGTCTCCTTTTGCAGACTAATTTGTTTTTGGAAGTCTGCTTATTTCTTTAACTGCTACTGGCTGTTTTTATTTTGTTTCTTTTGATAGTATTTTGGACAGAATTACATGCAAGCTGCTTTGTGAACTCAGTGGGTCTATACATATTTTAAATAAAAGATTTCACATCTCCATTATGGTATATTCCAACCCTCCTGTACTCTCAAACTCAGTTGTGGAAATGTGCTGATGCAAACACCTGGAAGGATCACATGCAAGCCCCCTTGTTCAGTTCTTTTTGGGCTCTTCCCTCTTTTTATACCAGTAGAAAGAAGAAGGCCTAGGTCACCTTCCTGGCACTGCACAGGAAGTAACATCATCATGCTAGCAACTTCCGGGTGACACTCTGGTATTGGGGCAAAAACGCTATAGCAGAAGCTTTACCAGAGAGGTTTTGCTGGCATGATAATGTCACTCCCTATGTGACACCAGCAACGTGGCCTAGGCCTTCTTCTTTCTACAGGTAAGCCCCCCCCCCAATCCTCTACTGTTTGCCAAGAGGGACCTGGCAACCTTATCCTGGAGCCTAGCCATGATTGTTAATTTTTCTTAAATTATATTAAGAAACTGGCAGGTTAGAAAGACCTGATAACACCACATTGATAATTTGAGTGATCTGTAGGAAGGAAAGTGAGAGAGATTTGCCCCATGACTGCTTTGCAATACCCTTCCAGCCTTCTGATCGGTATATATAAGGACTCAGAGATCTCCATTCTAACTTGTGTCTGACAAAGGAAGCTTTGACTCTTGAAAGCTTACACCCCCAAAATCTTGGTTTCTAAGGTGCTACTGGACTTGAATCCAGCCGTTCTAGTGCAGACCATCATGGTTGCCCTCTGAAACTATCCCAACAATTGCTGTTACAGAAGTTCTCATGTAGAGCTACATCAAACATAGGCTGAAGATGCCACAGTTTCTACAGCAGAAGGAATACCTGGGCATCCCAGTCATACACTAATGTACAACATGACTTGGCATTTCCCAGTGAAGGCTGCTACAGTTCAAAGGCCTTCTTCAAAGGTATGCCAACAAGAATCTACCAATAAACAAGGATCAGTTTGTTGAAATAGAACCAATGTACTATTTCGTATCCCTGAACTAAGATTTGCTTTGTTTTTCTGTTCCAGAAGTAATAAAAAGTTAGTTCCTGTGGATTAAACTATAACTGAAACTCAGAACATCTGTGACCAGAACCTGCCCTGGGGAAAAAGGGGAATTGGGTCACAGCTACAACACTGGGGAGAGGCAATTATCTCTGTATGCCTTTACCCCGAATGAGGAATGTTATCCTGCAAAGGTCAAATAGCAACATGAGGGGAGGGGAATTATTTTACAGAGGGGAGAGCTACCTTCACTGACAACATAGTCTTGGTATACTTCATACCAACATCCTCTGTGGCTGCATTTACTATTAAAACAAACCCACAAGAGATCCTGATCACAGATCTTCCATACAGCATCTAGTTGTGCCCTGCAATTTGATCAAGAAACTTAACCCAGGCAAAGCTCAGATCTCCCATTGATTTCTATGGCACAAAGTAAACAAGCTTGTAATTTTGGCAGCTGTGGATGTGTATGCAAAAGCCTACCCCCAGGACCAGAGTCACCAGGAATAAGCTTAACCTACCTAGCCCAGTGTTCCCAAATTTACTCTTTTACTTTTTTCTATTGTAAGTGAATGACTGTCATTCACAGCATGCGGAACTCTAAAAGTCTGTAATTCTACCTGGGATAATGCTTACCCTAACCTGAAACAATATGTACTTATTTAAATGTTTGCATCCTGCCTTTCTCCCTGGTGGGAACCCACCGAGACTTACAATGTCATTCTCCCATCTCCCATTGTATTCTCACAAGACTGGTCCAAGGTCACCCAGCAAACATCCATAAAGGAGTGGTGATTTGAACTTGGTCTCTCCAATACTAATCAGACACTCTAATCATACCACGCTAGATCACTGGCACATTTAGGCCTTCGCTCTATACATTTGTTGTTGTTCAGTCGCACAGTCGAGTCCGACTCTTCGCGACCCCATGGACAATCTCCCGCCAGGCTCTCCTGTCTTCCGCCGTCCTCCGAAGTTGGCTCAATTTCATGTTCGTTGCATCGCTGACACTGTCTAACCATCTCATCCTTTGCCGTCCCCGTCTTCTTTGACCTTCAATCTTTCCCAGCATCAGGGTCTTTTCCAGTGAGTGCTCCCTTCTCATTTGGTGGCTCTATACATACCCTGCCTATAATAATTATAGCTATTTCGCTAACCGTGTTAGCCCCCCCAAAAAACAGTTTAGAAGTAAGAAGGTAGAGCAAAGATTGCTTTCAGGCTTCAACATGCTAGAGGTGTGGGGAAGGAAAAAATCTCTCTACGAGCCATCAAATTAAGCATAGTTTTCTACTCAAATTAATTCTGACAGGTAATTGAACTGTACCTTATTCTGCATGAAATGTCTTGAGCGAAGAGACCTTAAGGGTAAATGTCAATACTGTAATTGCATTTGACATGTCTGTTTTCTAATAAAATGATAATAAGATTTTTAAGTCAATTATAACCAACTCCACACCTTCAGTACCCTCCATCCATCCATTGTACTGCATTTTATTGCACATGAAAGGTACAACCAGGAATGCTGACACTTTTTTTTTCCAGTGCATGTTTTGCTGAAGTGAAATCATTGGAAATTAAGCAGAGAAGAATCACACAAACGCATTGTTGCTCTATCAGGATCAAGTCAGCTATTGTGTTATGTTAATCTGTGGTTGGAAGGCACATGATCTGGCAGTCTGAACCCAAGTAGATTCAGGTCTGGCCAATGCCTGGACGAAAAACCCAGAGTATGCAGCCTTGAGTTCCATAATGAAAGGAAAGGCAGGATGCAAATGAAAACAAAAAAGACTGGCCCTGACCTGGATAGCCCAGGCAAGCCTGATCTTGTCAGATCTTGGAAGCTAAGCAGGGCCAACTCTGGCAAGTACTTGGAAGGGAGACCTCTAAGGAATACCAGAGGCAGGACACAGAGGCAGACTAATCAAGCCAACTCTCTGAAAAATGTCCAAGCCCCCAGTAGGGGTTGTCAGAAGCCACCATGACCTTCAGGCAAGCACACAAAACACACACACAAATATATATATATCAAGTTCTGCCCATCAAGAGGCAAATGATGGCTAAGAAAAGGTGTGGATGCTTACTTGAACCTGGGAGTAAGCCTCACTAAATACACCTGAAAGCCCTTCTAAGCAAACATGCATACAATCAGCTTGGCAAGGTGAGTAGTTATAAGGGTATTAAGAACAGTATTAGCAGCACTGCTAAGGTTTGCAGAAGGCATAAATCTCCTCCCCCCAAACCCCCCCTAAAAACCTCAAACTAAGATTTCATTGTGTTGGATTCAGTTTAAGATATCAATGATACTTAAGCTACTTACATTCTATTTAATTTATCCATCAAAGATGTCCATAACTGCAATTCAAGGCAGTAACACTATGGAACCAATTGTTCATACTGTAGTCAAATGTCCCCACTGTCTCTCTGCCCCAGCACCCTACAGCTGCAATCCTGGGTGTGTGTGTGCTTTTTAGGGTTTTTTAAAAAGAATTGATAGTTGATCAGTTGCTATAACACAGAAATATGTCAATTAATCACATTAATTCCCCCCCAAAACCATCCCCAATAAAATGGAGGGGGTGGCAGCAATGGGGGGCTGCAGCACAGAAAATGGCACCAAGTGAGTGAAACTGGGAAAGATCTGGACTTTCCTATCACCCTAGCTTTGCTGTGATCTTTCCAAAATATTAAAGAAAAGCAGGTTTAGGGACTTGGGGAAAGCCACAAGATGCACAAGAGTACCACAATGCTGATGGGAACAAGACTCACTTCTCATGAACTCAGAGCAGGAACAAACAAGCCGTATGGAATCTACCTCTGTCTTTATCTGGACTGGGTTTCAGTTTATTCACCTTCATTCAGCCCATCGATAATTCCAAACAGGTACTCCACAACCAATGTTCCCTCTAAGCTGTGGAGTCTTGTGAGCAAAAATTCTACTTTGTGAGCTACTGGCATTGAAGCTGTGAGCGGGCAATTCGGATACTGCATAAATTAGTTTGCTCTGGAGCCATCCTTCCTGAGCTAAGACAAAAATGTGTGAGCCGGAGGCTAAAAAACTGTGAGCTAGCTCACACTAACTCAGCTTAGAGGGAACACTGTCCACAACCATACAACTAAATCTTCAACAGCATACGGAAAACATCCCCCCCTGCGCCCCCCCCCCCCGAATCCTGGGACAATCTATATCAGTGGTTTAATGTAAATGCTAACTAACATGGGAGAATAGAAGACAATCTTCAGAGACTCTACGATGTCACCACTGAGAAGCTGAACAATAACCCGCCAGCACCATTTTCTAAAACCCGCGTAAGAGATAGAAGCATGGTTGACCACAAAGCAAACTAGGAGAACAACACAATCAATGACATCAAAAGTTTCTTCATGGTCCAAGTGCCATTGTGGTGTAATAGAACATCAGAACAGGAGAGGGGAAAGCCTGAGTTCAAAGCCCCGTTAAACTCACTGGATAACCTTGGGATCTTCATAATAAGTTAAAATAAAGATAAAATGGGAGACACTATTTACACTGTCCTAAGCTCCAGTATAAAAAGGACAATAAAAATGTAAAAGGTAGGATAACATTTCCTGACAAAAGTCATCTACTAAGATGACCAAATGAGGTTCTGTAAAAACAGCAGGAACCATGGGTGGGTACATGGAGGGAAACCATTCTAAACATCAGCAGAGACTAAAATGTAGGACAGGAGCCATTTTGAGATCTATCATGTAAAAGCTGCACAGTGTATCAGTCTTCACTTTCCTGTGGCAGACAAAAGCACATCATAATCTCATGGAAGCCTGGGGGACATTAATTCAGAAGAGCGCTTTCACTCAGGAAGCACAGGTTTCGAATCCAAAAAAATACTTCAGTCATGCAACTTTGTTGTTGTTGTTCAGTCGCAGTCGAGTCCGACTCTTCGCGACCCCATGGACCACATCACACCAGGCCCTCCTGTCTTTATGCAACTTTATGGACTGCAAAAAAATTACCCAATATCTATGTAAGAAAATAACCATTTTTAAGTGTCTTAAAATTTTGTTCTCCCGTAAGAATGAACACTGCCACATACCAGAGATTATCTATAGTTGTAGGAACACGTCGCAACCCTAGAGTCGGACTCGACTGGCTTTTGAGCAAGGGAACCTTTACCTTTACCTTTTTAGGAACACATACATGAGAAAACCAAACACAAGGTTGTCCACAAGCTTGGGAAAAGTTAAAGAACTTTGACCTTAAGATAAATTTTTGTCCAAACATTTTCTTGGTACTTAAATCCATTAGTGTATATATAACGTTTTCAGGTAAACACTGGTTGAACTCAGGTTTTTTTTTTTAAGGACTGGCTCAACTGAATAGCGTAAACTCCAGCACTCCAGTTTCGCATTTAATTTTGCAAGTTAAACTACCAAAAAAATTTAAAAGCCACCTGCATGCAATAACAACTGTCTTCGGCCCTATGCACACCTACTCTGAAGAGAGTACCACTGGGGACATGCTGTCTGGGATCAGGCTGAATGATTCAGAACTTCAGAAACAAGCCTTCACCATAGACACCGGGCAGCAGGACTTCTTTCTCTTCCCTGGATCAGCCATGGAAATAATTAAGCTGGGAGGGGGCGGGAAGGAACAAAAATAATAAAACCCTTGTACCAGCAGCGTGTGGTCCAAAACAGCATGCCAGGGCTTGTCCAAGGACCACAAGGAGAACAGCAAGAGAAAACAATAAACAAACAGGACAGCCAGGGGCAAAAGAGGCTCCACTACCCTTAAGAGCTTTCTGCATTCCGGGACGGAATTTCCCTTAGTGGCGCTTGTCCCGCAGGATCGACAGAAGCTGCGCTTGCAAAAATTCTCCCTCCGTCATTAAAAGGTGCAGAAGCCCTGCCCTCCTGCACACTCTGGAAATAACACTCCTCGGGAAGGAGAGTCAACGTGGGTCAGTGGTGGGTTTGGACTCGGGAGTCCCGGTTCAAATATCCACTCTGACTGCCATGAAACGTAAGGGTAAAACTTGAGCCAGTCCTTCTAGCTCAACCTAGCCTACCTCCCAGGGTTGCTATGAAGAGGAGGGAGAACCACGCAAGCCAGCCTGGACTCCTTAGAAGGAAGGCGAGATTAAAAACAAACACACAACTAAGTGCATGTTATAGCTGGAGCGCCCTTCTTCCCTTCACCCCTTAGTCCTATTTATACTAGTACAGCACGAACATTGTGGGGCTGCTATTGCCCTCTCCTCCTCCGCTCCCGCCAAGAAGAAGAGCCCCGGCCAGAAGGGCGCCGCTCACCGCATTTCTGCAGCCCGTTGGTGCCGGGGGCCATGGGGCTCGGCCGGCTGCCGTCCTTGACTTGGGTCTGAGCGCTGCTCGAGCACCCCATGGCGTCGCAGGGCCAAATCCGCGCTCAGGGCTGGAGGAGACGCGCGACTCCTTCCTTGGCGAGCGCGCCAACTCTCCGCTTCGGCTCCCGCCAGGCGAATGCGCGCAGGTGCCTCCTGGCCGGGGAAGCCAGCCCCAGCTGGGCTGCGCGTGCCACCGGACCTCCCAGGCTCGCGCTGGAATGTTTACCGCCGGCGCTCTGTTGCCATAAGAACGGCGCGGTCAGGGGGAGCCGAAGAGGTTCCACTGTCTGCTGCAAACTTTTGGCATTCTTTCTGGCAGGCGCAGGCGCGGCAGGGGTGGTCCGAGGCGCGCGCGGAGGGACGCCGGGATGGGAGGGCGAGCGAGGTGATGGCCAGGGCCATGCCGACCCTGCGTGGTAGACAGCTGTACACAGTCGCCCCAAACACAGCAGCAACCCACGTGGCCGCCCACCGCCGCGAGTTTACGTGGGGCTTCCTTGTCGACCTTTAGGACAGTTATAAAAGTTTGGGGCAAAAATAAACCAGTGTCCAGAGGCCCCCGCAATGTCCTTATTCCACAACAGCCTTTTTCTTTATACAGATAAAATCCTTTGGGCCAGAGTGTGGCTATAACCTGTCCAAATTAAAGGGAGGATTCCGTTTCCAGTTTTAATTGTCATTATTTTCTAGATGTCCATGCAACTAGTTAAGTAAATGGTTGCTGCCCAGAACCGGGAGGAGTCGGGACTGATTACAGGCAAGAGAGAAGCAAGTATTGGCTCTAACCCCCCAGCCCCGTTCGTGGAGTACACAACTTAAACATTGGAGGGTCGTCTGCTGTATTAGGTAGTACAACAAGTGATGCGAGCAACCATTTCACAACAGTTGGAGCAAGAATGGTGGTGTTTTGCAACACACTGCTGGATTGCTAGCTAGTGGCAACAAGTGTGCAAACTGTAACAGCCTCTTTTTAGCACACAAAACCAGTGCACGATGCTTAACTTTAAACCTAACAATACAGACAAAAGAACAAAGTTTGAGTTCAGTGGCACCTTTGAAAAGTCCTTAGACTAACACAGTGATTTAGCTCTAAGACTTTATTAAAGGTTCGGAACAAGACAAACTAACCAGCTCGCAGGCTGGTTTATATGTGCAACAACCCACACCTAAAGCACACCCACACACAAGTGATTGGCTATTTACAGTGGCCGAGAGTTCCATAGGCTCTCGGCCGGGAGCCTAGCCTGCCAATAGGCGCTGGCTAGGATCCGCTAGTCCCATTGTTACTGCAAGCAAAGCTCGGCCACTTCACATGACCGCATGGTGAACTGGCCACGCACGCGGTCTGAGATGGATACATTACAACGTTTATGACCAACAAAGTTTTATTCATGGTATAAGCTTTTGCATGCATGCGCACTTCTTCAGTGTATCTGAGGTAGTGTGCGTACACATGAAAGCTCATACCTTGAATAAAACTTTGTTGGTCTTAAAGGTGCCACTGAACTCAAACTTTGTTCTTTGCTTCAGACCGACACAGCTACCCACCTGAATGTAGACAAAGTAATTCTTGAAAGACTTCAACAAAACTAAATACTGTTACCACAGCAAATTACATTAGGGCACTTGGAGACACAAGGAGTTGCGGTGGCTCAAGTGGTTAAGACGCTGAACTGCAGGCTGTGGAAGGTCAGTAGTTCAGCGGTTCAAGACCCGGGTGCCGCAAGACAGGGTGAGCTCCTGTCTCTAGTTCCAGCTCCTGCCAACCTAGCAGTTCGAAAGCAAGAAATTGCAAGTAGATAAATAGGGACCACTTCGGTGGGAAGGTAACAGCGTTCCGTGCGCCTTGGTGTTTAGTCATGCCGGCCACATGACCACGGAAACGTCTTCGGACAGCGCTGGCTCTTCGGCTTTGAAACGGAGATGAGCACCGCAACCCTAGAGTCGGATTCGACTGGCTTTCGAGCAAGGGAACCTTTACCTTTACCTTACTTGGAGACATTTTATGAGTAAAAGCTACTATATCATTTATTTTAATATTTTATTTTCACAAAACATATTAACATACAAGAGAAGTTCAAACAATAGCGATATACCACCTCGTTTCTATTATCTAATGCTGATTCATAAGACTGTGCCGTAGGCCAGAATGGTTTTCTGAGAATGGAGGGACATGAATCAACAGAAAACAAGCTTCAGGAGAGTAACCACAGTTCTAGACAGAGGGTTTCTGAATGTCAGCAACACAGCTTACATCCTAAAGTCAAATGGGTTCTGTGCTGATAACTGTATATGTTTACCATTTGACCAAAAGGGAAATCAGGTTCACAGGATTAGGGCCAATACCCAGTAAAATGAAGATTGTAGCACAAAATTGTGTGTTTGAGCTGCCATTTGGATCAGACCAGGGAGCTCCCAGCTCACAAGTTACATTACTTCTGTGATTTCATAACTATGAGTGAAGAAAGCTTTTCTAAAAAGCTTTTGAAAAGAATAACACAAGTCAGGTTGCCACAAGACAAGCGGGGGGGGGGGGCTTGTCCCTTTAATAGAGGCTTAATGTATGGGAATGAGCTGTTAAAACTTTTCATGGCATGGGGGTAAATAAAATTGCTTGGTAAATGACCTCCATTAAAAGTAAGCAAGGACTGTTTTTTGGATGTAGTTGGCATCTCTGCCTGGAACTACAGCCTGGAAGACAATAGGAGATGGTGTCTGTGATTTAAACCAGGCATCTTCAAGAGCCAGTAATGCACCAATCTTTTCTTGAAAGCATAAACCGGAAAGGTGATAGCTTATGTAAGACTACAACAAGTGTATGGACAGGGTGAAAAACATACGAAGAGCCCTGTGAGATCAGACCAATAGTCCATCTAGTCCAGCATCCTGACTCACACAGTAGCCATTCAGTTCCTCTGGACAGCACAGAGGCTGAGGCCTTTCCCTGATGTTGCCTCCTGGCTCTGGGATTTAGGGGCTTAGCCCTGGGTCATTGCTAGCCACTGACCACCCAGATGGATCAATGGTCTGATGTGGTAGAAGGCTCCTTTGTATGTTAAAACCTACACAAGCTGTTTTGAGGAAGGTGGAGTTGGCACAAAACTTTTAACATGATAAATCCGACTATTTCCCCCCTGGATGCTACTGAACATCCATATGTTATCACATTGAGAAGACAAGACAAAAGAAAGCATCCTCATCCTAAGTTTAGTCCTGTCTCATTTGCTCCCAGCATCATTTCATATAACACAGAGACACGACTATCTGTGCATGGAAGTTCAAGGTGAGCAGCCGTGTTGGTCTGAAGCAATAGAACAAAGTTAGAGTTCAGTGGCACCTTTAAGACCAAAAAAGTTTTATTCAAGGTGTGAGCTTTCATGTGCACGCACACAAAGAGAAATAACCAGAAAGAAAACGTAGCTACTTCATACCAGTCAAAAGGATTTGGCCAGCAGAGGAAAGAGAGGATGTGGCTAGAAAAGCAGCAACTAAAAAACGGAGCAGAGACTTTCAGCAGTAGCGATATAAAAGGGTTTGAGGAGGTGTTAAATTGGCTTGCATAGTGCACCTATTAAAGGTAGCTGCAGAGACTGGGATGCTGTTTACTTCATTTATAGTCCACCTTTCTCCCCATCATTCTCCTCCTCTCCATTTTATTGTCACAAGAACCCTATGAAGTAGATTAGGTTGAGAGTATGAGATTGGTCAAAGGTCACCCAGCGAGCTTCCATGGCTTAGTGCAAATTTGAACTCAGTTCTCCCAGATCCTAGTCTGACACTTTTAGTCCATCACTTCCAGATCTTAGACCAAGAGCATTGAAGAGGGCCGCTGATGCCCCCTGCAACACTAATTAAGGGAAGAGTAGGCATTTACAAGGGCTGATGCCGAAGGACTGGTGGGGGCTAAAGA
Organism: Gekko japonicus; assembly: GCF_001447785.1. Lineage (NCBI taxonomy): Eukaryota > Metazoa > Chordata > Lepidosauria > Squamata > Gekkonidae > Gekko > Gekko japonicus. The sequence goes on from NW_015162481.1 coordinate 1,491,972, forward strand.
ATGTGATCTGATAAAATACATAATCTTTTTTGCAAGGTAGTAATACCCATAATGTCAGCTGGACTTTGTAAGCATGTTCAGGCTATGCTCAAATAGACAATTCCAATTCAGGATTTTCTCTACAGTCCAGCAGACTTCATCCCTTTCTCCGCTGTTTTTTTAAAAACCCATTCTTTGATTGGGTGACTGAATGATAAGAAATGTGAGCGCCTATTCAGCAAATGCCTGCCTCATTAGTGTCCCAAATTCCTCATTGTGCTAGCTTTGGAACAATGAGGTGAACTTGTTTTCCTGACAATAAATGAATAGGAGAGTGCATGGCCCAGGGAAAATTGGATGAGCATGTTTACACATGCTTTAAATATGATTGTTATCATAAATCCCAGACTGCCACTTTGATTACCCATTGAGAGAAAACTAGTGGATGAGGGTGCCATAACAGAATTCTAATAAAAGCTCTCTCAGCTGTCTGATGTTCTGAGCTGTCTGGTATTGAAAACATTTCTGCCAGGATTTAGTATATGCCAACACAGCCTTGGAAGATTTTAGACTACAGATTAAAAAGTAGGATGTTGACATTGATTAAACTTAGCTGAACTAAATGGGCCTCAAAATTCTACACACAGCATCTCCATCCTTACAAGGATTTAAGGTTATGGGAAGAATAGCTACTATTAAGATGAATGTTTTACCGAGAATTCTCTTTTTATTCCAAACAATTCCAATTGTACTGAACCAACAATACTATAAAGAATAAGAAAAATTGACACGGCAGTTTATATGGCAAAATAAAAGACCAAGAATTAAGATGAAAGTGTTACAAGACGTGAAAGAAAGGGGAGGCTTCACAGTACCCAATTGGCAACTTTATCATAAAGCTACAGCCCTGACTTGGTTGAAAGAATGGATTACCCTGGAAAACTCAAGGCTATTGAAATTAGAAGGTCATGATTTGAAATTAGGATGGCACGCCTTTATATGGTATGAGAAAATGGAGGTACATAAATATTTTAAACAACATTCAGTGAGAGCATCTCTGTTAAAAGTTTGGGAAGGGGTTAAACGTATATTTTATACAAAAATACCTAAATGGGTCTCACCTTTAGAGGCTTTTATCACTAAGGAACCTATATGGACATATGAAGATTTGTTAGATAAGAAGAACTTACTAAAACCACAAGATGTTTTGCAAAGTCAGGGTGTTGCTCTAAACTGGTGGGGAAAGGTGCAGTTAGATTCCAGATATGTAAAAGACAAGAAAATCAGTTTTTGTGACAACCTTACTGAAATAGATAAAATATTGATGGGTAAAGATGTAAAATATATAAAGATGCTTTATACTATTTTGTTAGATATGGAACTGCAAGATGAAACATTTAAAACCTCAATGATTAAATGGGCACAAAACAAAGGTCATAATATTCAGTTAGACCAATGGGCGAAGGTGTGGAAAACAAATATAAAATTTACTAAAGCTGTCTCATTTAAAGAAAAAATATATAAAATGTTTTACAGATAGCATATGACACTAGAAAATCCAGCTAAATGGTACCCAAATATGTTGAATGTTTGCTGGAAACTGGTTCATTTTTTCACATGTGGTGGACATGCAAGGTTACAAAAAAAAATTGGATACGGATTCGTGAGATACTGCAAAAGATATTAGATATAACTGTACCATTTGTACCAGAACTGTTTTTATTAAATATAGTACCAGAGACATTTAAGAAACCAGATACATATATACTCATGCATGTAATAACTATGTCTAGAATTTTATATGCAAAATATTGGAAGAAGGAAGAAGTCCCATCAAAAGAAGAAACAATCTACAAATTATTGGAAACAGCAGAAATGGATAAACTGACTTTACAACTACAAGAAAAACAAGAAGAAATCTTTGAAAAGGTTTGGACAAGAGTTTTAAATGGTTGGAGAACTATCTTAAGAAACCATAGAAATAGGTTATAAGCTCTCAACATGAAAATTAAAAAATGAACCGTGTATACAGGATAGTTTCCATTTAGACAAATATAAGCGAAAGTAATGAGTACAGACTTCAGGCTTATTGTCTGTTGACTTTTCTTTCCTGTATATGTTATTCTGTGTCTCTTTATTCTTTCTGAAAAATAAAAATTATTATTTAAAAAAAGGATTTAAAGGTTGCTTGACATATTTGGGGAAAATAACTCCAGGACCTAGCTCTCCTGGCCTCAAGCCATGGACTTTTCCACATGTTTTTTCTCCATTAGTTCTGGCCACATACTGCTTCGATTTATCACCTGATTTCTGCATGCATTGCTGAGCCTTTAATTTTTGTTTCAGATTTTTTTTTGCTGCCCCCCCCCTGTTTTTTTAGACCACTTTTACCATGAGTCTCCTTTTTCCTCATGCATAATGTTTCTGTCCTACTCCCACCCACTGCCAGCCCACTTTTAAATTATTGGACTGTTGTCATTGTCAAACCACTCCCTCTCCTTCCCTGCCCTGAAGACAATTTGTTATTTTTTTTACATACAACCCTTGTACCGTTATATCGATACAATTGTAGAAGAGGATCAGCTCTGCCACACCTCTGTTTATGATCCATATATGCAGGGCTCTAGTCGGGGGGGAGCTCTCAGGTACGGAGCTCCGGAAGAGAACCTCTAGGGGGCGGGGCTGTCACGTGGTGAAGCCCCGCCCCCTTCTTTACCCCGCCCTCTGCTTCGATCCTCATTCCGTTTGGGAATGAGGATGAAGCAGGAGGGTAAGTAGCCGGGCCTTCTGACACACTTCCGGTGATGTCAGGGGGTGTGGCCTTCTGTCACTTCCGGTGATGTCAGGGGGTGTGGCATATGCAAATAAGTTATGCTAATGAGTTATGCTAATGAGCTCCGGCAGCTCTTTTTCTACAACAAGACCCCTGCATATATGAAGCACTATGTCCCTGTCAAACTGTGCCATTTTATTTTGGGGGGAGCACCAGAAATAGCCACCCCACTGGGTTTTTGCATTTTTTAAAAATACTGATGCTAAAATATTGTTATGTTGATATATGGTTGTAATGATAGGTTTAGCAGGTTCTCTGAATTCCCAGCTTTAATTTTTTTAAAGCAAATCTCTAGTTTCTTCCCTTATGGAGATATGCCTTTTCCCTTATATCTCCATTTTACACACAACTTCTAAAACTTCTTGTCACATAATGTGTGTGTGTGTGTGTGTGTATTCATTGTTATATTACAATGTTAAAAGACTTAAATTACTTTCTACTACATGGAACATTTTCAATTTTTACTTCCTTAAAAAAAAAAAATCTGAGCGATCTCTATACCATCTGTATTCAGGAGAAATTTGTTAATTTTATTTATGCTGCTTGAGGCATTGCTTAATTTCTAAAATGGGCCAAATCTACTTGGAACTTTCCTGCTGTTGGCTGGAAGCTCTGTCCCTTATACCTTTTGATCCCCCAGAGTGCAGGGAACCCACATGTAAATGCTTATATATCTATCAATTCATGCATAAGGGCCAATTTAAATATGAGGCAAAGAGCTTCTCCATGTCTTTGCATGGACCAGGGTTTTGACCATACTGTGCTGCAAGTTTTGCATGCTAGAAATCCATACCTTTGTGGGGAACACCCATTAAGACTCACCCCCTCTCCCAGCCTTTGCAGCATTTAATGTAAGTTCATTGGTCTTGTGCATCTGATGAATCCTGACTGACAAAAACTGATACTGGAATAAATTTGTTAGTCTCAACAGTGTTTTATTTTCCTCCAGGGCTGAGTGGAAATTACAAGGGAGTTGTTAATTAATGGGTGGAAATTACAAGGGAGTCGTTACCGGCTAAATATCAGGAGAAACTTCCTAATTGTAAGAGTGGTTGAGCAGTGGAACAGTCTGCCTCGGGAAGTGGTGGATGCTCCTTCGCTGGACATTTTCAAGTGGAGGCTGGACGACCATCTTTCGGGTATGTTGTAGGTATGTAGGGCTATCTTTCAGCTGTGCTCCTGCAAGGTCCCTTCCAACTCTAACATTCTATGATTCTATAAGCTCATTGGATGACTATTCACAGCCTAATGTACCTCACAGGGCTGTTGTGAGAGAGAAAAAGGCATCACCATGTATGTACGTCACCCTGAGCTCCTTGGAGGAAAAACGTTAAAACAAGAGACTTCTGTCCAATGGAATAGTGCCTGGTCTGCAACAATAGCCCTTCCTTTAAAGAGCAAATTATCTCAAAACTGAATGAAATATTTTGTAAGGAAGAGTAAAATGGGCCTCCAGTTTGTATTCAGGAGCAAGAAAGTACTTCTCAAATGTCAGAAGTTTGAAAGCTTGGCTGCCTTAAAGTATGTAAGACACTGATGGTGGAAAGTGCTGTGAAGTCTCAGCTGATTTATGGCAACCCTGCGAATTACGGCACTGGAGAAGACTCTTGAGAGTCCCTTGGACTGCAAGGAGATCAAATCAGTCAATCCTAAAAGAAATCAACCCTGACTGTTCCCTGGAAGGCCAGATACTGAAGCTGAAGCTCAAATACTTTGGCCACCAAATGAGAAGGGAGCAGTCACTGGAGAAGACCCTGATGCTGGGAAAGATTGATGGTCAAAGAAGACGGGGATGGCAAAGGGTGAGGTGGTTAGACAGTGTTATCGACGCAATGGACATGAAGTTGAGCAAACTCTGGAGGACAGAGGACAGGAGTGCTTGGTGTGATGTGGTCCATAGGGCTGCGAAGAGTCAGACTCGACTGTGCAACTAAACAATAAGTGGTATTTTCAAGGCAAGAAACATTCAGAGGTGGTTTGCCATTGCCTGCCTCTGTGTAGCAACCCTGGATTTCCTTGGTGGTCTCCCATCCAAGTAACTAACCAGGGCCAACCATGCCTATGTTCTGAGATCTGATGAGATCAGGCTAGCTGTAAGACACTATACAGTACAAATCTGTAAACTTTAAGAGACAATAATACCTATAAAACAGAATGGATATCTATAGGCCTTGAGTACAGTTCCCTCTTTAGGAGCTGAAATGCAAAAGGTTTCTATAACATGGTAACAGAGGGCAGGCATTTCAATTAATGCAAATTTCAAGTCAGTTTCAAAATAACTTGATTGTAGCTGTCATGTCTTTACAAAGTAAGACATTGTGCACGTGGCTGACATCCTGTTTCGGAATAATGTCTACTCAAAGGCGCTTGACCCAAGGTGGCAGAATATTGTTAAAGGATAGCACTCAGTCTGGAGAGGCAGCCGTGTTATCTTGCAATAGCCAAAATCAAGATCTTATAAATACATTGTGGCAGAAGCATCTGTGAACCAGAGCCCACTTCACAGATGTGTAAAGTGTTAACATTT
>NW_015162482.1:0-2586 GCF_001447785.1 Gekko japonicus
GAGGCTTTCAAAAGTCTACCTCATTTATACAGAGGATGCAGGAACACAAACGGGCCACAGATGACTGATCAAGTGGAGTCAGTCTATTCACACTCACTGGTATGTAGCCTAGGACCAAGTAGCTGGTAGCCTAAGGCATACCAGTCACTGGTTGGCTGAAAGGGCCTGGTCAGATAGAATGAAAAGGCCAGGCAAAGCCTGGTTACAGAGAGTTAAGATTAGTTGGATACAGCAAACAAAACTATGGCTCAGGACTCTGATTGAAGGAGCTGATTGTCAATAAAGGAAAGGAACACCGATGACAGCAGGAGAAGAGCTGTCTGACAAGAGACAGAGAGACTTCTGTGGCCCACACTAGGCCTGGAGAAAACAGGTTCTTAACATGTCAAAATAGACAGGTGAAGCTTTCCCATGAAGCCTCTATTAAAGGGATGGGACATTTCTCCTCCAGAAAAATCCTAGTGGCCTGGCACCAAGAAGAAACTGGAGAGAGAAGAATCTGGTTAGCCAAGGAAGCAGTGAACTCTTCTAGGGCAACACCTTACTATCCAAGTTTCAATGTCGTAACAGAACAGTCCTGATCAGCTTCAGAAGCAATGCTTACTCCAGAACAGCCAAGGAAGAGCCTAACCAGAAAAAAAAAGACTTCAGAACACAGCTCTGTATGTGCTAACTTGGTATGGAGGTTAAACTGGGAGAAATCAAGCAGGGTATATAATAAATCCTAAATAAATCAAGATGGGCAGACCTGTTAGTCTGTCTGTAGCAGTAGGGGGCCGTGGTGGCTCAGAGGTTAAGATGCTGAGCTGCAGACTGGAAGGTCTGTAATTCAGAAGGTTGAGACCCTAGTGCCGCATGACAGGGAGAGCTTCTGCCAACCAAGCAGTCTGAAAGCAAGAAATTGCAAGTAGATAAATAGATACTGCCTCCGTGGGAAGGTAACAGCATTCCGTGCGCCTTGGTGTTTAGTCATGCCGGCCACATGACCACGGAGGAGTCTTCAGACAGCACTGGCTCTTCGGCTTGGAAATGGAGATGAGTATTGCCCCCCAGAGTCGAATTCGACTGGCTTTTGAGCAAGGGAAACCTTTACCTTTAAGCAGTAGAATAGAGCAAGAGTCCAGTAACATCTTAAAGACTAACAAAATTTGTGGCAGGGTATGACCCTTCGTGCGTCACTGCTCACTTCTTCAGATCCTGAATCTGAAAGATGTTAGCTATTTGCATTTAATTAGGGTGCTAAACTAGCACTTCGATTATCACATGCTTTTATTACAGCAGGTGTTATCATACCTTAACCTGAAAGAAGTTCCTCTGGCCTAAGGAGTCTTTATCTTACGTGGCACATGTTGAAGGACAGCTTCAAACTCTAAAGTAATGGCTAGGCTATAGGGTACGGGCTAGTACCTTTAAGGAAATTAACATGAAGTTGTATGTGCATTACAAATGCCTAGGTGAGCAACCATATTATGTTATGTGCAATACTCCCTCTAAGCTGTGGAGTCTTGTGAGCAAAAACTCTACTTTGTGAGCTACTGGCAATAAAGCTGTGAGCGAGCGATTTGGCTGCTGCATAAGTTAGTTTGCTCTGGAGCCCTCCTTCCTGAGCTAAGACAAAAATGTGTGAGCCGGAGGCTAAGAAACTGTGAGCTAGCTCACACTAACTCAGCTTAGAGGGAACACTGGTTATGTGTATATTGTGCGCTGTCGAGTCACTTCCTCTGAGCAAGGCCCTATTGGGCCAACAAGCATTAGGTCATAAGCAATGTTCCCTCTAAGCTATGGAGTCTTGTGAGCAAAAATTCTACTTTGTGAGCTACTGGCATTGAAGTTATGAGCGAGCGATTTGGCTCCTGCATACATTGGTTTGCTCTGGAGCCATCCTTCCTGAGCTAAGAGAAAAATGTGTGAGCCAGAAGCTTAAAAACTGTGAGCTAACTCACACTAACTCAGCTTAGAGGGAAGACTGGTCATAAGTGTTTCCTCTGCTGTATATAGACTGAACAGATAAAGGAGATAACATATCTGTGTCTGACACCTTTGCCAATTGGAAACCATTCTGCGTCTCCATATTCTGTCCCAACCATAGCCTTGTGTCCAGAGTACAGATTGCACATCAAAACAATCTGATGCTGTGGCACTCCCTTGTCTTTTAAAACCATCTATAGCTTTTCATGATCCACACGGTCAAAAACTTTACTGTAATCTATAAAAAAACACTGGTTTTCTTCTGAAATCCTCTGGTATGCTCCAGTAACCATTGCAAACTTGCAATATGATCTCTAGTGCTCTTTCCTGGATCCAGCTTGAACACCTGGCATTTCTTGTTCACTATTATACATGAAGTAATTAAATCATGAATAAGCATGTTTACATTTTGGTTCATACCCCATGGTCTTGGTGCTGGTCTATCCTGTATCTAACAAACATGCAACCATCAGGATTTAATGATGTTTTATTTTCAAGGGTTTATTGCCCAGCAGAACAAGCAGGGCCGGCTCTATCACTAGGCCAGCTAGTGTCTGGCCTAGGGCATGCTGGCCCTCAGGGGCGCCAAACTGTGCCCCACCCCCCGCAACCCCCTGC
>NW_015162482.1:3327-5123 GCF_001447785.1 Gekko japonicus
CCGGCCACATGACCACGGAGAAGTCTTCGGACAGCGCTGGCTCTTCGGCTTGGAAATGGAGATGAGCACTGCCCCCCAGAGTCGAATTCGACTGGCTTTTGAGCAAGGGAAACCTTTACCTTTAAGCAGTAGAATAGAGCAAGAGTCCAGTAACATCTTAAAGACTAACAAAATTTGTGGCAGGGTATGACCCTTCGTGCGTCACTGCTCACTTCTTCAGATCCTGAATCTGAAAGAAGTTAGCTATTTGCATTTAATTAGGGTGCTAAACTAGCACTTCGATTATCACATGCTTTTATTACAGCAGGTGTTATCATACCTTAACCTGAAAGAAGTTCCTCTGGCCTAAGGAGTCTTTATCTTACGTGGCACATGTTGAAGGACAGCTTCAAACTCTAAAGTAATGGCTAGGCTATAGGGTACGGGCTAGTACCTTTAAGGAAATTAACATGAAGTTGTATGTGCATTACAAATGCCTAGGTGAGCAACCATATTATGTTATGTGCAATACTCCCTCTAAGCTGTGGAGTCTTGTGAGCAAAAACTCTACTTTGTGAGCTACTGGCAATAAAGCTGTGAGCGAGCGATTTGGCTGCTGCATAAGTTAGTTTGCTCTGGAGCCCTCCTTCCTGAGCTAAGACAAAAATGTGTGAGCCGGAGGCTAAGAAACTGTGAGCTAGCTCACACTAACTCAGCTTAGAGGGAACACTGGTTATGTGTATATTGTGCGCTGTCGAGTCACTTCCTCTGAGCAAGGCCCTATTGGGCCAACAAGCATTAGGTCATAAGCAATGTTCCCTCTAAGCTATGGAGTCTTGTGAGCAAAAATTCTACTTTGTGAGCTACTGGCATTGAAGTTATGAGCGAGCGATTTGGCTCCTGCATACATTGGTTTGCTCTGGAGCCATCCTTCCTGAGCTAAGAGAAAAATGTGTGAGCCAGAAGCTTAAAAACTGTGAGCTAACTCACACTAACTCAGCTTAGAGGGAAGACTGGTCATAAGTGTTTCCTCTGCTGTATATAGACTGAACAGATAAAGGAGATAACATATCTGTGTCTGACACCTTTGCCAATTGGAAACCATTCTGCGTCTCCATATTCTGTCCCAACCATAGCCTTGTGTCCAGAGTACAGATTGCACATCAAAACAATCTGATGCTGTGGCACTCCCTTGTCTTTTAAAACCATCTATAGCTTTTCATGATCCACACGGTCAAAAACTTTACTGTAATCTATAAAAAAACACTGGTTTTCTTCTGAAATCCTCTGGTATGCTCCAGTAACCATTGCAAACTTGCAATATGATCTCTAGTGCTCTTTCCTGGATCCAGCTTGAACACCTGGCATTTCTTGTTCACTATTATACATGAAGTAATTAAATCATGAATAAGCATGTTTACATTTTGTTTAATACCCCATGGTCTTGGTGCTGGTCTATCCTGTATCTAACAAACATGCAACCATCAGGATTTAATGATGTTTTATTTTCAAGGGTTTATTGCCCAGCAGAACAAGCAGGGCCGGCGGCGGCCGGAAGGAGGGGAGGCAAGCAGCAGTGGCGGCCGTGAGGGGGGGAGGCAGCAGCACACCTCGCCGCCCACCATCTGCTCACCCTGCCTCCATCTCCTCCTCTCTCAGCAGTTGGGGAATCAGGAAAGGAAAGCCTCTCTCTCATGCGCCTCTACCCCTCCCCCACGGAGCTCCCTTTAAAAAGTAGCCCTGATAGCAGCGGAGTAGCTGCACCCCGCGATCCTGCTCGCTCCTCGCCGCCACACCCTCTCCCATGTCGCCGGCTA
>NW_015162482.1:5159-14934 GCF_001447785.1 Gekko japonicus
TCTGGAAACCTTGCATGCTGTTTTGTTTTGTTCTGATTAGCCTTAAAAGGCATTGCCTGGCTTTTGCTTCTGAATCCTCAAGATACAAAAGGCCGAAACTGCTGACCTTTAAAATATCACCTGTCCATGCAGCAGATTCATTCAGGCAAACCGAAGTTCTTTAATTATTAGCAAGGAGTGAGTTATTGCTAAAGAATCCCCTTTTGGATGGGCCTGCCTGCCTTGGGAAAGGCCAGTTAGCATAAATTCAAAGAGCTTTGCTAAAGTTCCCCTTACAGTATCTTTGTTTCTAACTAGCTCTTTTTAGGTGCCTGAGACCCAGAAGAGCAGCGGGTAAACATTTCACAATCACTTTATTACCATGCTAGGAAGTTTCCCTCTCTAGCATTCCTACAAGGTCAGGCTGTTGTAAAAAGATATATAGGAGTACACAGCTAGTACTTTTTTTTTATCACCACCAACTGGCAAGGCACACTTTCCCCTACAGGAGAGGAAAAAACCAAAATACTTTCCAGGAATAATAACCATGATTTTAATTGCACAGGTGGAAAAAAGCCTGTCAGACTAAACTCACAAAAGGCCAGATGCCAACTCTACATGCACCACCAGCTGTATTATGAAGTGGGCTACCAGACCTATAGCACCTTCTGCATGTTACCTGAACCATTTAGAAACTGTTTTTATGTGGAAAAGACCCCGCCATAGAGACCTCGTTCCCAATTTGGGAGAATTGCAAGACTTAGTGCCAAAATAAAGACAGCACCCAACAGGGGGAAATGTCCAAGCGGAATATATCTCCAATGCCCAACACCATGCATTACAGCAGCTAGCCATGAGATCAAGAAGGCCACCTTAGAGAGAGCCACGCTGAGGAAGCCATGTCGGGCTGTCTGCTATCAAGAGGTCTCCCTCACTATTTCAAAGAGTCCAATCAGATTTAAGAAAACACAACTATACCTCGTCATTGTATTTTGAGTGTAAACGCAGCCTTTCCCTTCCCAGATCCACAGACCTGTATTAACCAAGAAACCCATAACAAACTGGAATCTTAAAAAAAAAAATAGAAAATGCTGCAACTCAGATCCCGTTTCCCCAAAATATCCGGCATGGGAAAGGGCCAGGAAAGGATCAGCAACAGCCCACTCCTTTTTGTAACCTTTCTAATCCTCCTCCCCTCTCCCCTCTCCCCTCTCCTCTCCCCCTCCCCCACCTTTGATCCAAGACGGGTCGCCAAGCAAAAATCCGGGTGCGTGACGCGGTAGCGGCTGAGTTTTCCCCTTGAAGATAAAAGGCTCTTAACGTACGGAGGAGGAGAAGGCGGGCTTCTCCCGCCAGCGGATGCAGCCAAATAGAAGCGATTTAAAGGGCCGGCGACCCAAAATAGCAGCAGTCCGGGAGCAGGAAAAACCTCGCAGTAATTAGTCGAAAACCTGAGCTAAGAACAGATTGTACCTCCTGAGTGTGTCTGCCGACCTAGTCCTAGAAGATGCTTCTGTGGCCCCGTGGAATTGTTGGTGCGCAGATGCCAGAAGAACTAGTTCCACGTAGTTGAGTGGCGTGGGGTATTTATCCTGTGGCCTCGGCCGCCCTCCTGTCTGCTCTTCTCTGTCTTGTATTCTTGGGACCTTAGACAGGATTGGACCAATGGGTGAACTTTAAAAGCAATAAAGAGAAGGCAGGAAATATTCTGAATCCTCAAGATACAAAAGGCCGAAGCTGCTGACCTTTAAAATACCACCTGTCCATGCAGCAGATTCATTCAGCCAAATCGAAGTTCTTTGATTATTAGCAAGGAGTGAGTTATTGCTACAGAATCCCCTTTTGGATGGGCCTGCCTGCCTTGGGAAAGGCCAGTTAGCATAAATTCAAAGAGCTTTGCTAAAGTTCCCCTTACAGTATCTTTGTTTCTAACTAGCTCTTTTTAGGTGCCTGAGACCCAGAAGAGCAGCGGGTAAACATTTCACAATCACTTTATTACCATGCTAGGAAGTTTCCCTCTCTAGCATTCCTACAAGGTCAGGCTGTTGTAAAAAGATATATAGGAGTACACAGCTAGTACTTTTTTTTTATCACCACCAACTGGCAAGGCACACTTTCCCCTACAGGAGAGGAAAAAAACCAAAATGCTTTCCAGGAATAATAACCATGACTTTCTTTTAAAGCTTTAAAGGCGTTTTTTTAAGCTTTAAAGATTTTTTTTCTTTTATATGACCATGAGCTGCCTCATGGGTTGGGAAGGGTTGAAATATGGGATATAGGTTTTAAAAACATAATTTCATGGCTTTCTAACGTATTGTTCTTTTTTTTTTGTTTCCCTCTATTGTTTATATATTTTTGCTGACTGAATTTATTTCATGCATCAAGTGAAGTATGCTCCAATCCGCAAAAGCTTCAGTATATTTGTTTTAAGGTGTCATAAGATTCTTTTTTGTAAAACATGCCAAAAAGTGTAGTATTTGACAACAAGGTTTATTTTAACACTGCAGGCTGTGGAAGGTCAGTAGTTCAGCAGTTCGAGACGGCTCCATCTCTAGTTCCAGCTCCTGCCAACCTAGCAGTTCGAAAGCAAGAAATTGCAAGTAGATAAATAGGTACCACTTCAGTGGGAAGGTAACAGCGCTCCGTGCGCCTTGGTGTTTAGTCATGCCGGCCACATGACCATGGAAACGTCTTCGGACAGCGCTGGCTCTTCAGCTTTGAAACGGAGATGAGCACCGCAACCCTAGAGTCGGATTCGACTGGCTTTCGAGCAAAGGAACCTTTACCTTTACATTTTATACGCTGCCTCTCTAGGAAACCTTCCAGTGGCAGCTCACAGAAGTGAAAACAATAAAATCTTTGGGTTGCAGAATGTTTTAATGCTGTTTTTAAACTGCTGCCTTGTTTTTACAGCTTGTTTTATTATATGCAATTTCTTATTTTAAGATTTTATTATTTTCAGTTCTGTGACCTGCCACTGGTATCTACAGTACAATTCACAGGCTAGAAGCACACCCTAAAACAGCTTGAAATCCACCCCACAAACTTGTAGTTAAAAGCCTGGGTATAAAGAAATGTTTTGGTCTGGCACCTAAAACTCATCAGGTAGGTGCCAGGCTAGCTTTATAGAGAAGGGAATTCCAAAGGCATGGTGCCACTACTGAAACAAAACTGTTCCTAGTCACCACCTCTTTCCACTCTACAAGGGAGGTGGGTGGGTCACAGAGAGCAGATCTTGGGAAGAGGATCTTAGCTGGTAGGCTGGAAAGGATTTTGTTCCTTATGAGAAAACTACAATTTTCCATTCATTTCTTTAAAGCTTCATTTATTTATTTATTTATTTCAATTTCTTAATCGCCTATCCCCACAAATTGTGGGGCTCTAAGCAATGTACAAAAGTTCTAAAAGACATAAAAACCAGTCCAGCAGCATACTATAATTAAAAGCAGATGGTGAAATTTTGTAGCTTCCTACCATATCTGGGATGTGAGCGCTTCATATGTTCAGAGGGGAATAAGTTCTATACAGAAGAAGGGTCCAGGTAGGTAGGTAAGGCGCCAGCCATGATGTTAACTGTTGCTGTCCTCAACCAAATGCTGGTGGAACATCTCTGCTTTACAGGCCCTGCGGAACTGCATAAGATCCCACAGGGCCCTGATGTTATTTGGCAGAGAGTTCCATCAGGTTGGGGCCAGGGGCGAAAAAGCCCTGGCCAAGGACAGCCAGATCTCTCTAGGGCCAGGGATCACCAAAAAGTTGTTCTGTGAAGAGTATAATGCTCTCCTGGGGATGTAATGGAGGAGGTGGTCCCACAGATACGTTAGTCCCAAACAGTGCAAGGCCTTAAAGGTCAAAACCAAAACCTTGAACTTGACTCGGTGCTCCACTGGAAGCCAGTGCAGCTGGCACAGCACAGGATGGATGTGCGCAGTCCATGATGTTCCTGTTATGACTTGCGCTGCTGCATTCTGGATCAGTTGCAAAGGTCGATTTGGGGGGAGGATCGCAGTTCCCCCGGGTGAGGTGCGGGGGGGCACACAACGAAGCCCCGCCCCCTGCTTCCGGCCGCCCCACTTCCGGCCCTCATTTAGCCAGGAGGAGACAGGAGAAGAGGGAGGGTAAGTTGCTTCCTCCCCGCATCTCCCCACCCCTGCCTGCCTGGGGCCAGGGGAGGCCTTGGCGGGGCTTCCTCGCACTCCCGCTGGCCTTGCAGGTCCACCGCAGGGCCCCTGATGTAAGGGGGTGTGGCATATGCTAATAGGGCTGCCAAATGCCCCCGGGGGGTGGAATTCCACCCGCTTTCAAGCCCCGATTTCCGGTCCTGCGGAATCGGGGCCCGGGGGAAACCCCACCCCCACGTGCACGTCACCCGGAAGTGACGTCGCACGCTGGGGGTGGGGCCACGCCATTTGAGGGGAAAACTCCCCCGCTCCCGGCCAAAAAACATTTGGCAACCCTATATGCTAATGAGTTATGCTAATGAGTTCCCCTAGCTCTTTTTCTATGAAACGACCCCTGATCAGTTGGACTTTCCGGGTCAGTCTCAAGGGCAGGCCAGCATAAAGCGAGTTACAGTAGTGTAGCCTGGAGGTGACCGTCGCATGGATTACTGTGGCCAGATTGGAGCATGACAGGAAAGGACCGGCTGCCGGGCTTGGTGTAGATGGAAAAATGCCTGCCGGGCTGTATGTGTGACCTAGGTCTCCATATTAATATCAGGATAATAGAGCACCTTAAATATTGTTATGAATTTTATTATGGATATGTAATATTGTTTTAATGTATTTTATCTATTTAATCCGGCATTAGCCGCTTGTTAGCTGCCTGGAAGGGCGGGATATAAATCCCAAAATAAATAAATAAAAAATAAAATATTAAGGGAGGTATCCAGAATCACACCCAGGCTATTGACGGACTGCACCAGTGTTAATGGTGCCCAGTGCTCCCTCTAAGCTGTGGAGTCTTGTGGGGAAAAAAATCTACTTTGTGAGCTAATGGCATTAAAGTGAGCAAGCAATTTGGCTACTGCATAAATTAGTCTACTCTGGAGCCATCATTCCTGAGCATAGACAAAAACGTGTGAGCCAGAGGCCAAAAAACTGAGCTAGCTCACACTAACTCAGCTTAGAAAGAACAGTGATGGTGCCCCGTTGAGATGAGCCCGAGCCCAGAAGTCCCTCCCCCCAGCCACAGAACCTCCATCTTTGTCTGATTTAGTTCCAGTCTGCTCTTTTTTAACCATCCCACCACGGCCTCCAAGCCCATGGCCAGATTTTTTTGGGTGGCATCCAAGTGGCTGTCCAGAAGTAGATACAACTGGGTGCCATTAGCATATTGGTGACACCCAAGCCCAAAACTCCGAGCCAGCTGGGTGTGGGGGTGCATATAGACAACATTGGGGAAACATTGGGGAAAGGAGTGCCCCCTGAGGGACCCCACACTCCAAGGGGTATCTAGAGGACACCCCCAAGTGCCACCCTCTGTCCCTGGCCATGGAGTTGCTTTTTTAAAAAGCGGTGTGATCACGGCTTCCTTGAGGAACCAACTCAGGATCCTTCTGATTTCTACCAGTTACCACCCAGTTTCGAATCTGTTGTTTCTGGGCAAGGTGATTGAGAAAGTGGTGCCTGAACAGCTCCAGGGTTTCCTGGATGAGACATTGACACTGGATCCATTCCAGTCCAGCTTCCACCCTGACCACGGGACAGAGACAGTGCTGGTCGCCTTGGCAGACTATCTCTGTGGACAGCTGGACTGAGGCGGGTTGGCGCTGCTACTTTTATTAGATCTCATGGCAGCGTTCAACACGGTCGATTATGACCTTCTGACCCACCGCCTCGCTGACGTAGGAGTTGGGGGCGGGGTATGTGCGACTGAACAACAACAAGTCCTTCAGTGGCTTACCTCATTTCTCCATGGCCGGGGACAGCCACCTTTTAGTCTAAAATAAGTCAGGGTAAAAAAATTCTCAATGAATAAAGCAATGCTGTAGCCACCCATAGAGAGAGATTGGCTACTTGCCTGCCTAGGAGCTAGTTCTAGTTACAGGCTATTCACAGAGCCTGGACTTAATGACCAGAATAATTTCCCCCCTCTCCTAAGTAGAAGGTATAGCTCTGGAGGTTCACCCTGATACCCATACTAGGACACCACCTTATGTGTGAAAAAGAAATTATGTGTGGTGATCGTATAAACTGGAGAATGCATAGGCACACATAAACACACCAAAAAGGCTGCATTCCTACGCACAGGGAGAGGAAGTTCTTACAGCCTGTCAGAATGGTTTCTGACAAAAGAAACAGGCGTATTTTTAAGACTATTGTGCATCTTCCTTCAAAGATTCCTTACCTCTGGCAAGCTGCTGAGGGGCCCCCAAGCCAACTAGGAAGCCTACAAGCCATATAAGGGGGGGGGCTGGGAGAAAAAGCCCGGGGGGGGGATATAAATTCAAAATTCTAATTTTGGCAGGAGGAGATGACCTTGCAGGTAGGGAAGGAGGAGTTGGATGGTTTGACCTGGAAGTGATATCCCATGTCCCAAGATGTGACACCACTTTCCCCAATTACCACCCCCAAATCTCTAGAAATTCCCCCACTCACAGCTGGAACTGGCAGTCCTGGGAATAGTGAGTGATCACTGCGGCACAGACCTTACGCTAGCATAGGAAGGTAGTTTGGAACATAGAGGAAATAAGACTGTACAATACACTACCCCCGTTAAATGGAACCACGAGCAACTCCTTTTGACCCACTGGGTTCATGTTATCTGCTGTCAAGGCCTGCTAAAGCAGCAAAACTACAGTTGGTAGCACTGGTTTCATGCAGTGGAAGAGACTGTTACAGGGATACCAAGAGCTAGCGTGGGCCCTGGAGAAAATATCTTTGCAGTTTTGCTCCACCCCATTTAAAGGAAATGCAAAGGAGAAAACTCATCGACGCTTAATGGAACAAGATGAGAGAAAAGCCTTTCTAGGAATCCATAATCTCTCGTTTTAGCACCTTGCTTTAAGGGGAAAACAAAGTGTACTCTCGGTAAGTGCTTGCTATTATTTCAGCTCAGCCAAATGATTAAAGTAATAAATTATGGATTCCTAGAGAGGCTTCTAGCTGTTGAAGCCTCCAGGATTACAGCCATCATGTCAGGTTACACAGCATGAGCAAATGAGGCAGCTGGACTGCCTAGATTCCTTTCACCCCTGCAAACTGGGCCCGTGGAATATTGTACCCACAATCCCCTTCACCTCTCAGTGGCCCTGGGAGTTTTCAGTTCAGAGTGCCATTAGCAATTCTAGTAGTTGTACGTGTCTGAGTCATTTCTGGGATGTAATAAATTCTTGTGGTCTGAATGCTAACACAGAGCCCTTTCCCCACACCCTGTCACAGGCAATAAAGTACTATTTGCAGCTTTTAAAAGCAGTCCTGAGGAATGAAGGAAGTTCACACTGGGTGACAAAGCAACTTTTTAAAAATAGAGCTATTAATTCATCATCTTGACTAAGTTTTGTTTTGCTACAGGGGCAAGGTGCCACTTGCTTCATTTATGGTGGTGCTACTGATGCCATGTATGTATAGAGAGTCAGACTTTGGGTTGTTGCCAGCCTCCAGGTGGGGCCTGGAGATCTGGGTTTACGAGGGATATTCCACTGGAGAAAATGGCTGCTTTGGAGGGTGGATTCTATGGCATTACATCCTGCTGAGATCCTTCCCCTCCCCCAAATCCCCAGGAATTTCTCAACCCAGAGCTGGCAACTGTATGCTTTGCCTCGGCTAGAAGGAGAGAGAAAAATAGAGGTGCCAAGAACCTGGGGGTGAGGAATACTCTCTGAGTAGGAGCTTGCTTGATGGGATGTTGGTGACCTCCACACCATGAAAGACTTCAATTACCAATTTCTGAACATTAAGCCTCTGTTAAAAAGGACATCTTTTCTCCATATTGTTATCACCCCTAGATACAAAAGGAAGAGACTTTACCAAAATTAAGCCTCTTTGGGGACAATTCATGCTACATAATTTCTCCATGTACTCCTATATCCAAGGCCTGCCTTTGGTTTTAAGATTTAGACTAAAAGTTTAGAAGCCAAACTCATATTTCCATCTTCAGCAATGTGTAGTTTACTGACCATGTTTTCTAGGTTACTGCTACCATAAACCCTAATCCTACTAACCTCTTCACAGTTCCTTGTAATTTTACAAATAGCCTGTGGACCAAGAACCAAAAATTGATATTGGTATCAGGTAAGGTGGCAAAACTTACATTTGTTTTTGAAAAGTGTATGTCTGTGCATTGTGGTTTGATGTGATAATCCATTCAGATCACTGGTTTAAGCTTTCGATGATGTCATCAAGTTGGCCAAAGCCAATTTTTTCTACCTTTTCTGATTTGAGCTATAACTTATGAACCGAGTGACTGATTTCAGATTGTAACGCATTGTTGGACAGTTAATAAGTTCCCCTATAAATTATTATTGCCTCTATTTTGGGTGGAAAACTCAATTTTTACTACATTTTTACAATGTTTACAAGATAGGGTGCTTTACCTAATCCAAATAGTCACCAGGTTCCACGGAACATGAAGGACGGTGCCACTGAGGCAGTCTGACTTGGCCTGCTATCAGCTTCTTTGTCGTGTTAGAGTATTAAATTGTTTTATAGAATATTTGTTTATGTTAACTGCCTCAAACCCAAATTGCTGGGGAAGGGGCAGGATAAAAATAAAACAAAGTATTTTAGGCAATTGTTGCTTATTCTTTTGTCTTTCTAATGAGGCATAGCATGAAGAAATTCATTTTGATGTGCTGCAGTTACATACATGAGAACAGATCCACATTTTATGTGATTTTTATCCAGTGTAACGCGATAATGGTCTGCTTTGTGTTACTGCAAATAAATGTCTTTGAATTTTTTGTGAGATCAGCAACTGCTCAATATGCATATATTTTTATTTACAAATATTACATTATTTAACAAATGTTAACATCTGATGTTTTTTCAGACTATCACTGAAATCCTCTTCGGGTCCTCACAAAGTTCACATCTGGTGTTTGTTTGTTTTCCTGATTGCCACATGCCTGTAATTTACACATAGCAATGCAAATAAAGTCTGTGGGACAGGCACGAGCAATTTGGCCTGCGACAGGAATGTACATACTTGCATAATAACATCTCCAAAACATCTCCAAAAGTGGTTCATGCATCCAGTTGATGACAAGATTGCTATCTGTCATCCATCCATCATCTTTTATGCTAATGTCACCCAGCAAGCTTCATGAAACAGCAAGGATCTGAACCTGGATCTCCTAGATCCTGTCCAAGCCTCTAACCACTACACTGGCTCCAAGCAGGTGTACTCAGAGGTAATAAGAACGTACTGCTGAGACGCAACCAACTCAGGACAACCCCAGCCATGGGGTATTCAAGGCAAGAGCTGAGCAGAGGGGTCTCCCATCCAAGTACTATGGCCAATCCTGCTTAGTTCTCAAGCCTTTATGACCTCAGGCCAAACTGGGCTATTATAAGTCCCATTTTATTCACTAGGGCTTACTCTCCGAAGAGTTTTTTGGGAACTGCAGCCCCAGTCAATTCCATTTGGACTTCCTGGCTAGAAATCACCCCTTAAAACAGGTTTTAAAGCTTCCTTGCTGATTCTACACCCTCTTACCAACAGAGAGACTCTACCTTACACTTCCTTGGCTTTTCCCTCCTACTATCTGTAAAGCAGAATAGGGGCCAGTAGTTGATTTTAAGATTTGAATACATTTGTAGTCATGGTGAGATATTGGGAAGACTTGGGAGATCCT
>NW_015162482.1:14944-16149 GCF_001447785.1 Gekko japonicus
TGCTGAAAACTGACCTAGCAGGAGCTAAACACCCCCATGGAGAAGGGATTTGCCAATTGTTGGGAAGTGGTACATGTGTACATGGCCCAGTATTTGTGTGGGAGCTTTTGATGGTATGGTATGGGAGGGGGAGAACAGGAACACTAATTGGTCACATTTCTGGCAATGGGAGATATGGTTGGGCCAGATGGAGGCAGCAGGAAGACATAGGTATGACTCCTGCCAGTCCCACCCTCAGCCTCAGAAGTCCTACTAGATATATCAACAACCTAACTGAGACCTAATTCTGCTAGGCAGGGAGGAGAGTAGAGAATCTCTCCTAACTGTGCTTAGCTGTTTTCTCAGTGCGGCATAAGCTAAGCTCAGTAATCAGGGATGGGAAATGGCTATGGGCTATCAAAGTTCTAATCATCCTTTCTTGGTGCTGCTCCAGCTCTGAAGTTTACAGGTCACAGAACAGGAATTCTGTTGGTGTACCACCCACCCTACCTCCATATCTGAATGGGCAGAGATAGTCTCAGACCAGGTGGTGAGGTTTTCAGTGTCCATGTTAGGGCCTCTTTAACTGAAGCAGTTTAGTAGGACTTCATGGTTTCTTGCAGGGATGGTGTTTCCAGAATACAAAATTTAAACTGTTAAGGGCATAAGAAGTGTCCTGCTGGATAAGACCAGCAGTCCGTCCATCTAGTCCAGCATCATTTTCATACAATGGCCAAACAGTTGCCATAGAGTGCCAAACAAACAGGGCATAGAGACCAATGCCTTCCTCTGATGTTGTCTCTCAGCATTGGTAGTCAGAGGCATACCATCTCTGACTGTAGAGTATTCCTTTAACCATCATGGTTTGCCCTCCTTTATGAGGCAGTGAATCCCACAATTTAATTGTTAATTTTAAGTTGCCATAGAGTGCCAAACAAACAGGGCATAGAGACCAATGCCTTCCTCTGATGTTGTCTCTCAGCATTGGTAGTCAGAGGCATACCATCTCTGACTGTAGAGTATTCCTTTAGCCATCATGGTTTGCCCTCCTTTATGAGGCAGTGAATCCCACAATTTAATTGTTAATTTTAGTTAACCTATTAGTACTGTCATGTGCAGTGGCTCACAGGCTAGATTTGGTTTTCTGTCTCAAGCCAAATGTTTGATGGTACAGGAACCTCTAACAACTCTTGTCACAAGAACCTATAACCTTCTCAAAATGTGGA
>NW_015162482.1:17775-23378 GCF_001447785.1 Gekko japonicus
TGGTAGACTGCTCACTAGTGTCCTCTAGAGGTTATTTTGCAGAAGTACAACCAAACTCATTATTTAGATGAGGAATCCAACAAGTGAACGCTATACTTAAGCAGACAGTAGTTTATCCCATGAGTTGTATCACGTGCTTAATTTCTCTTAGGCCAGCCGCTTGCTACCAGTAATTGGATTTAAATATATAAGCAGCACTCGATAATCAAGAATAACATGGCAAAGCTATAAAATACCATCTAGCAAACTATTGTGAAACAATATGTTGTCAAAGGCTTTCACGGCCGGAGTTCATTAGCTGTTGTAGATTTTCCGGGCTGTATGGCCATGATCTTGTAGTACCTGATGTTTCACCAGCAGCTGGCAATACTACAATACCTCTGAGGATGCCAGTCACAACTGCTGGCAAAACGTCATGTACTACAATGCCAAGACCACGGCCATACAGCCCGGAAAATCTACAACAACTGCTATGAAACAATTTGTGTTTCAGTTTGGACTATATAGTATAAAGAACACTTCTCATGGCAAAGAGGAGATCAAGACACGTTAACAAGAAATGCTGCTTGTAGGGGTCTCATATAGTAGCTAGTGAAGGCAACCCCCACGCAAAGGTTAGGACAAGATTACCCGCATCCTTTTATAAAAGCATGCGAGAGCAAAAAAAAAATAGTAACAGGTCTAAGCAGGGACACAAGGATTTTACCCTGCAGATGGACTGTGCTTGGTAGCAGCCTTGCAAGTCCGACACTTTGGGAGCATATGCCAAAGTCCAGCTTCAGAAGGACCCCTGCCTGTGTAGATATCCTTGCATGGCAGCACCGTGAAAAGCCTCGCTCCCCATCATTTGCAGCTTTAGAATTCCTACTGAGGAACAGTGAGCAACGATCATCTACTCTTCAACTAACTGGCCGCTATGTAATTAGCTCAGTACTATTTCACATGTTTCTCATTTACAAATTCATGCACTGTACCTTGTCAGCAAAAGTCTCACTGGGAGCTCTGACCTTCTACAAACTCTATTCAACTCTTTTAAAACCTGCTGCTGTCAGGTTCTCCCCCTCCCCAGTGAGTTTTCCTAATCTGACAGGTTTTTAATACCACTAGCAGCGAGGAACTTACCCCATGCCCATCCTACAGTGAAAGAAATCCCATTTTTGTATGGGTAAACCCCACCGAAACCCTTTGGTTAGTTTCTCAGTCTACATGATTTAAGACTAAGACCAAACTAGATTATACTCACCTGATCTTAATAACCTAGAGGGATCAAATACCTCCAAGCACCTTACCCTAGTCAACTAGTTCCATTTATTACTGGGTCGCTACTAGTCTCTCTGGCTTTAAACAGAAGCCAAGCCACTTCCAAATTCAATTTGTCCAGTTTTGTACTTACTCGAATTTCTCCACTTACTCGAATTTCTGTACTTACTCAATCCTAATTCAATTTGTCCAGTTTTGTACTTACTAGAATTTCTGTACTTACTCAATCTTTTCTGTGCAGGGCTGGCTCAAGGTATGCATTTTTCTGCCCCCAAGTGCCTTACAATTTCTCCCCCCATCCCCCTTTTAAGGGTATTAACTGTTAACAAGGTCATGCCAACCAGCCAGAATATAAACCCCTAAATGCTCCACGAGAGCTACTAGAGGCACTGGTTGAAAGTTCTGTCCACGAGGCAACTGGGTGGGGAGGGGGCAGCCCTTAACTGAGGCACCCCAGGTGGCCAGTCTGTATGGTTGGGGCTGACCGTGCTTTGGTATCATCCCACTCCTCCTGCGGAAGGTCATTTTACGTCTCTCAGTCACACCACACTTCTATTAGATCTTTCCCCAGTTACTTAAGTCACAATAAAGCAGCAAGGTCATCTAATACACTGATTTTTTTGTTTGTTTACTTACATTAAATACACTGGTAAATCAGCAGTTGAATTCTGTTACCATGATTGTTATTTTTAAATGCAATGTAAGAGCTTTCTCAAAAGGAAAAAAAACTGATCAGAAGAGTAAGCAGAAGAAAACGCTTTTTGTTTTTAGAGAAAAAGCTGCAGTGTCCTTACTTGGTCCAGGATCTAGCCAGGAAACAGGAACAAAAGTTGGTGAGCACTAACTGGAAAAAGGTTGTTTTTTTTAAATACCAGGTCTAGTTTTGTTTTGCCATGAGCTGAGAGCAAACACCCCCCTAGCTTTGTTGGGATGCAAGAGGTCATGCTTATTCCCCACTTCTAGATCCTCCTAGGTGTCTACATCACATTATATAGGCATAACAAAACATTTACAGTTAATGCAACTGAAGATGCAAGACTCCGTTTCAGGATTCTCCCCCCTGCCCCCGCAAGAGCCCTCCACTATGAGTCACCTTCAGGTGTTCCACTTGAAACCAGCTTCTGGAAAGTGCTGGTATGATGCAATTAAGGGTACATCGACAGTGCAACCCATTCAGATTTACTCCAGTCTGAGCCCACTGATGTCAAAACGTAAGACTGATTTCAGTGGGCCTAGACTGCAGTCACGGTGTACAGAATTGCATGGCTAGTCTCTGCCATCACCACCAGAATCATATGTTGTATGAACCATAGAAGCGAGGAGCCAGATTATATTTCCAGAGTCAATTCTATTGCAATGTCATGGACGAAAAAAAATGACAGAGCACCTATTGCTTGAAGTCTTAGCTTTTGAATATTCTTGTTACAGCACTGAGCAGGCAAGTTAGTCCAGGTGCTCCTTTAGATGATTCTGGTTTAATACAGCCACCACCAGAACACCATTTCAAAGGTAGGCTAGATCACTCCTCACACCCACAGCTGTGCAGGAACTGACAGTTCCCACAATGGACTGTGAGGGCAGTCAGGCAGGGCTAAGCTTAAAATGCGCACACCTCTTGGATAGAGATCAAGTACTGTACAGGTACTGATAGGCAGAGAAGACAAAATTGTTCAGTGTACAAGCGCAAATCCTGTGTAAAATTAAGAGTGTTTAAAACCACGCTACAGAGAGTAAGGAGGAGGTATGTACACATTTGAGCATGATCCAGTCCAAATGGTGCCACATCAGCACTTAACCACAGGGACAGACAATTGTGAGAAGTCTGCCTCATCAGAACACACCCAAGAGGGCTGGGGCTATTAACCCTGCAAAGGCTGCTGCTAGGAGAAGGGGCCATTACTGACAGATACTGGACTGTCAGCTGTCCAAAGAGCAAGAGGCAGGTGAGAGACAGCAGCATGCTAAGCCCTACAGATCAGCTCTATCTACAGCTAAATTGTAAAAGCTATTACTTCGTTTGACTCCCTCATCTTGTACGCCCGCCCAATGCCCCACCCCAGAATTTTTACATATAAATTTGTGCTGTACTATTTACAGAGGAAAGGAACATGACAGAGCTAAGTGTGGTTAATTGAAACAGTCTTCTCAAGATGAGACAGCACTTTGGGTCTGGATGGGACTGCACTGCTCTACCTACCCAGACTGCTACCTCTAAATACTGTTACGTAGGGCAAGACTGCTTTTGTACACAGGGAAATTCTACAAGGATGTTTGGCAGGGAGAAATCACAAGGCAAGCTGGGTGCTCCCTGGCAGGGAGACAGATACAGAAAATACAGTACTGGTCCTCCTGGCATCTCTTCTCCCATTTAGCATGCTGTCTTGTTCCTTTTTCTCCCATTTCCCACCAGCCAAAACCTTTGGTTAAGTCCATACTAACCTCTACCATTAGGAAGAGGCTTTTCCTCGCTCTGCAAAATGATGCAATGATCCTTCTCCTTTTGGCAACTTAGAAAAAATCCTATTAGTGGACAATGCTGTGCATGCAGTGTATTACAGGCAGGTGCAGGCTGAGCAGGTAGAACCTATTAAAAGAAATCCCGTGATAGCCTACAACAGGGAGGAGCCTAAAGGTACTAAATAGTTTGCACTCCCCTTCTTCAGCTAGCTGCTTTGAGAAGGACGGAATATCTCTAATGAGCTGTCTGATCACTGAAATGCATGTTGCAGACAACAACCTGAACGTCAATGGGAGAGGAGACACTCAGGTCGCCTCTTGTCTTGAGACGGTAGCTGTGCAGGTCAGTGTTGACACTCCACAAACAAGTCTCATCTCCCTCACCTGTTGTGTCCCATCCAATGGTACTTCTAAGGCATCTATCAAGTGCTTTCAGAGGGTCTAGGAAAGCTGTTTCATATTCCATACTCAGAACACACAGTTCTCGTGTTCACACCGCTGAGTCCTAGGGCCATGTTCATGTCATAGCGAGAGTTCAGATACAAACTCCCTCTCCAGCCCAGCTATAAAAGGCTGCCCTGGGGGGGAAAAGACACTTAAGGACACTGCAGCTTTTCTGAACATTGAAAACATGAAATAAAAATGAACTCTGAGGGGACCTCCTCAAAAAGCATTTTCTGAGGAAACCCATTAACCTTGCTCTTAAAAATGAATCTACAAGAATTAAGTTCCCCTTCACCTTTGACCCTCCCCCACAGCATCGAACAAAAGAAAGGGAGGTAGAGGTGGAGAGGGGTAGGTTATGGGACTGAGAACACATTTTATCAGAGGGGGGGGGGGGGGAGAGATGAAAGGAGGGATATTATCTGGGAGAAAACAGAATAGGAGAATCCAAGTAAGTAGGTAGCTATTTGCACCTATAATACAAAGTGAAGAAGAGTTTTTTTTGGAAGTTAAGTCCCCGGTCGGTCTATCTCCACTTTCCTTGGGGTGGTGGTAACAGACGTCTGGTGGTGGTTTCTGAAGCATTAGAAGTGCAGTTAAACGGAGCTCTCAGAAGAAGGAAAGGGGGCCGGCTTCCAAGTGTGCCGATGCTGTTATTGGAGGTGAGGTGTGGTGGAGTGGGGTGGGAATGGAGGTTATATCTTATCTCTCACTGGCTGCTTTTGAACGCCACCACTTAGTTGCTACAACACTGGCTCTTGTTCTGCTGGGACTGCTCGTGAAGGTCCACACCTCGATTCCGACCAACGGCACCACCTGTGCTCTGGGGCTCACTCTTTGGCAGCTTCTTAGCTAGAAAGAGAGAGAGAGAGAGGAGAATCGTGATGTGTGTGTTTGGATTGCTAGGTCCTCATTTAACACCCAAAGAAGGCTTAATTCAAAGATAAAATTCTGTCGTAGAATTTAGAATTGGGTCAACCCTGATTAGCTTCCAAGATCTGATGGGACTGGGCTAGCCGGGGTTATCCAGGTCAGGGAATCCACTGGATTCCACTAACTGCATGAAGTCTCATTTGAACAACAGGCAACACAAACAGGGCCAAAACTGTACACAAAGCAGTAACTTCCAGAAGCCAGTCCAATCATTATGCATACATACTATACACACTTCTTTCAGTGGAAATTTTGCTTAGGCACAAAGGAAACTTCCTAATCCCCCCTATTTTTAATGCTTCAAAGGTCATTCCCAACAAGACTGCTGACTAACATAAGATTGCAGAATAGTGGTCAGCGTGCATATTAATTGTGGCCTTCAGAGGTCAGGCACGGCTGTGCTTTTAACAACACTGCAGGTTAATTTCAGAGGAGACAGAATATAAAGGACAGTAGGACTAGCACTGACCCATCAACAGGAACTCTTTCCCAGACCGGTGTAATTAGGC
>NW_015162482.1:23401-33500 GCF_001447785.1 Gekko japonicus
AGCAGCATGACACCTAATTCTCCAACAGCCCCCCCCCGGGGGGGGGGGAGAGAATGAGACAGAGGGATGGGAAGGGGTCTTCTGGACAAACAAGCCCTCTGTGCACAGCCCTCATTCTACAGAGAAGTCATGAGGCATACTGCACATCTAGGTAAGTAGGACCCATCAAGAGCCTCCATCTCTTCAATGACAAGGTATCAGTGCGGCTGGATCTGAGTCCAGTAGCACCTTAGAGACCAACAAGATTTTGGGGGCATAAACTTTCGAGAGTCAACGCTCCCTTTGCTTGATATGAGTTGGAATGGAGATCTGAGTCCTTGTATCTCAGTAAGAAGGTGGGAGGGGTGTTGCAAAGAAGGAACTCAGGATGCAGAGGCACAATGTGCACTGTAATCCCTTCCGACGGGGATCTAAGGACTTGGAGATCTCCATTCCAACTGGTATCTGATGAAGGGAGCTTTGACTCTTGAATGCTTACACCCCGGAAATCTTGCTGGTCCCTGCAGTGCTACTGAACTTGACTCTTGCTGTTTTACTGCAGACCAGCACGCCTGCCCTCTGAAACTTGCTCCCTTTAGTGGGCAACTGTGTGCCACTCCATCAAGGCTCAAGAGTACAAACCTCTGAGGGCAGATTCAGAGAACTTTCCCTGCACCTTCCCCACAGCTGGACCCTAGAAATATCATCTTAAGGCGATCCCCCCGAAATGACCTCTGGTGCATAGTAACTAGATTGATTGGAACAGGGGCAAAAATGGGATTCTGGGTGGAATTACCTATCGCCAGGAAGAGATCATTAACATTCATTGCTGTCTTGGCTGATGTCTCCATAAACAATAGACTGTTGTCATCTGCATAGGCCTGGGCCTCCTGAAAGAAAACGAGGGACAAAATCAGAAGTTATACGTACAGAGGCAAGCTCAAAAGCTAAAGAAGTAGGCTCCTGTTCACTTTGCCATGAACTTCAGCAGATCTGTACACTTGCAGAATTGTCCTATAGCACAAACTGCTGAGGTTTGGGGCTAGGTGAGTGGGAAGCTGCTTACCTAGCACTGAACTTACCCAGCGCAGTAGGGTTGGCTTTTCTACTTCTCCTCCCAGTGTTGTTCAGGGATGAGGGTAGTGGTATGCATCCTCTGACCCTAGTATCACTCCTCCCCATTCCAAGATGTTAGAAGTTCTTTGGAATTCTGTCCCTTCACTTGTAAGAATCACGTGCATGCGCATGCACAATTAGGATCAGTGCTTTACCTATAATCCTACTTTATTTCCCTACCGGGTAATGAGAACCCTGGAAAAACGTACCGCATCCTGGACAGATGGGGAAGTTGAGAATCAGGGGATGAATACTGTGAAGCACACAACCCCAGACCCTAGTTATCTCCCCCAGGGTATTATAAGCTGTCAGGGAAGTAGGCCAATTTTTCTCCCCACCCTATCCCACCAACTTGCCACTCAATTGCTCTGAATGGTTTGCAGGTCTTGGAGGAAAATGAATATGCCCTGTGCTTGCTGAGCTGTTTAAAAAAGTAACACTTTTTCTGCAAACCTAGGGAGTCCCATCTTTCCTGTGGGGGACCCTGTTTCATTGCTCTATCAATAGGGTTGGGACCATCAGAGTTACTATTAGAAGGATTGATAAAGCAGGCAGACAAGATTTTCAATATTAATGTTCCACACACAACATTGGACTCTCCAGAATATACAGTATTCTGTTCAAATCCAATCACTATCCTTAAGTGATGGTGGCGTTGGTGTTATTTTGGGGGGGGACTTTAAGCATAGGAAGGCTGTTGTGGTTTAACTGTGACCTGCAGTAGCTGGTCCAACACAGAAATGACCACCAAATGAGATGAACATCGCAAACCTTAGGAAAAGAGAGGAAATAGTAAAAGATGGGAGCCACTGACAGGGAAAGGGGTCCCTGTACTGAAACAAAGGTGTGAAAATGCTTCCAACTAAAGTGCACTGGACTATCTGGTATATTGCTAGCATTAAGATGTACCTACCCCTTGGCATCTGAAAATAGTGACCTGGACCAATTTTGCAAGTCACCAGATTCAGCGTGCCTGCAACTAGATGCAAAATCCTGCCATGGTTCTGTGACAGCAGGTCTGATATTTTAGGAAAGTCAACCTTCAATAGGCTAAGTATTTCAGTGAACTAAAGTGGTCTCAGTCACTAAGGAGCAATCAGGCCGAATTTTGCATGCTTGTTGTCCATCTTCCCAAGGACTTTAGGAATGAGTGGGATAGGTGGGAGCACTCAGACGTAACATCCTGTGCACTGAAGGAGGAAGATGTCGCCCAAAGGGCAATCTCTCCCAGCCCTGCCCTGGTTCAAAATTTCTGGCACTTGGAACTACTTGCCTCACCAAACACCACCATGTTTGTGGTGCGCAAGTGAATGAAGACCGGTCTCAGGTAACACATGCTGAGGAACCATTCATGGTCATCCAACAGACTCCCTGTGACTCAGCTGGACCCTAAAGTGCTGCTCTTGCAAGCAAGGTGGCTTGCTACTGCTGTGCTATTGTGTCTCATGCATCTCTCCTACAGGTTGGAGACGTGAGAAAGAGTGATAGAGGCAATGCTCCCTTGTTTATGTAGTAGTTGGTGCCCATGTTGTCTGTGGCCAGATGCACTTCTTTCCCTTGGGGAGGAAAGCATGAAGAAACCTGTTCCCAGCCAGGAGCTCCAGACGTCTGCATATGGTATTGTCTCTCTTGCTATGACCAAAACTGACTGATGTCATGTTTGCCAAAGTGAGTGCCTCACCTCCAATAAGAAGTGTTTGTTGCAATAGTCACCTGAGGAGTTGGTGGCATGAAGGGTATTCCCCAACATACACTACAAGGGTAAGTCCATCATATGTAGCTTTTGAGAGCTGCTTATGGAAGATGTTGAATTTTATGAAAGCCTCTCAGTGGCTGGAAGTTAAACCAGCACTAGAGAGGTGTCAGTGTAATGAACTGCACCACTGCAATGGAAGCTACAATAATGCTTAACAGACTGCGGAGGGTGACAGAGAACTTTGGAGAGAAGAACTGTGCTGTGGGTCCCGTAGGTGTCAGTGTAATGAACTGCACCACTGCAATGGAAGCTGCAATAATGCTTAACAGACTGCGGAGGGTGACAGAGAACTTTGGAGAGAAGAACTGTGCTGTGGGTCCCGTCGGAAGGGAGGAAGGCCCTTCCAGGGATAGTGTTGAGGGTCATCCTCATTAATTACAAAGTCCGTACAAGGTAGGGATGAGATTTCTCCCTGTTGGTTCACTGTCTGTGGGTAGCAAGATGTAGAGTAGTACACACTTACGGAAAAGGATGGAAAGATGAGAGGGAGCCGTGGGAAGCCAAGTGCATATGGAAAGACTTTTACCTCCTGACATCAAAGATGTGCTGCAACAAATGCCATATAGTCTGTAAAAACCCTTGGGAGATGGAGAGGAAAAAAGGAAGCACTTCATGCGGGTTGTGTGTACCTCCCATAGTGTAGAACTGAAAGTCTGCAAGGCTGTGCCTAAAGGACGATGTCAGAGGTGACACTTAGCCCCTGGTTTTACAAGAGGAAGTATGGAAGCAAGGTTTTACCGTCCTGAACTTTTTAGGTCTGATGTAATCATTGACTCTTCTGAACTTTAGGACAGGAAGGAAACCTTCAGTGTCCTTAGCCAGTTCCCCGGCAAGGTGGGATATAAATTGAAAATAAACAAATAAATAAATAGGAATGGAGAGATAACAAGTGCAGAACCCTAGACCCCTTTGGAAGTTTATCATCTTTTATCAGGAAGGAGGCAATCTCACACAGAACAGTAAGGTGGTTGTGAGTATACCCGAATACGAAGAGAACTGTCGTGTATCCCAGCATAATGGCACTGAGGATCTAGGTGTTGTCAGTGATAGCTTCCCATTCTGGCAGGTGGTGACAATTTTACTCTCTCATTGACTAGTTTAATGTTTGGCTCGTTGGTCTTTTTGCTTCTACTTAAATCTATTATCTGTCGATTCTTCTGCTCATTTAATTTTTCTTTCATCATACTTCAGTCTTGTATACACTTCTCTTCACCAGCTTTCCCTATTGTTTTTGTATGAAAGCTAAACTAACTTTCAAGTCTCTTCATGATCTTTCCTCTCCTGTCTCAAGCACTAAATCCTTTTACTAACCCTGCACTGTCTTGTGCCATTTCTTATCTCAATTCCTCATCTCTGGCAGCTTCTTCTGCATTTCCTCCCCTTTATTCAGTTGGTTTCTTTCTGTGCACTTTGAGTATCTTTTTTCTTTTTCTTCCTGATACTGGATTTAATTCCCTCTTCATGCTTCTATGTTACCTATATTAAATAGGCTCCTCTTTAGCTTTATCATTATTGTGGTATAATCTTAACCAGTGCAAAAATTTCTCCTGCTCCCTTCAAATTCCTTCTCGTTTCTTTTCTTTCCTAGATGCTGAGCAGCAAAGTAGGGAAATGTATGATTTTATTCCTGTAAAGTATCTAGTATGCTGTTGGCACACACCTGTAAAGTATCTAGTATGCTGTTGGCAAACAAAATAATAAATGGTAATGATGGACGGATCATACCAACTTTTACTGGTAAGCAGATGTTTTGGGGCAATACCAAATAGTTTTGGAAGCCTTAGCATCTATTGGTATGTTACTTTAGATTCACAATTCTGTATATACACACAATAGGAAACTGGTTTGTTAATACTGCCACACTGAGATCTGATTGAAAGTAGTAGTCATCCTTTAGAGAATGTAAGATCAACTACCACCAACTAAGTTACTAGAAAATCTGACTGCACCAATACTGTACCCTACCAATTATAGTCCCATTAATGATGGGCATATGCAGCCTGTGAAAATGATTACACATCCCAAGGGTACAACTAAAGTCATCTGTCAGTGTTTTCCAACACTGTGTATAAATACAGTTTTTTTCTACCTTTAAGCTGTGGGGAATCTGCACAATGGCACAGAATCCAATATGCTTTTGTTCAGTAGCAGCAAGATTCTAACCCCATGGATGTGGAGAAACTAAAGGCCTCATGGCAGCAACTGCTGAATATTTATACCAAGGAAACATTAACCTATGAAAGATGGTATAAGAGCACACAGATGCTGGGAGTGGAGAGGGTGACTACAACAGACTATATTGCCAAGGTGTGCACATTTTACACTGTTTTTAAGGAAGTACTGCACAAGTGCCAAAAAGATTTCTCAAAAGATAATTTACAGAAAAGCAGTGTAGTCACCTTAAACCATCTTGCAGGTTTAGCAATAAGCAATAGTCATAAGGCCTACTTCTTAAAGTAGCAGATAAAAAGCTGGCATTAGTAAAGCACCGTCATAAAAATTTCCAGTTTTAAACATTTCATATATCTTAAGGCTTCACTAAAGAGGATTATATCCTGGCACAGAAAGTCTCAGGCTCAATCCTGTAAAAGGATCTTCAGCAGAAGCCTCCCACAGTCCTGGTGAAAGCAGCTGCCTGTCAAAAGTAGATACTACTGGGCTAAATGTCTGATTCAATACAGCCAGTCCAACTGGGGTCAGCCCTACCCTTAGACCACAACTGAAGACAATGCAAAAAAAGATGTCCCTCGTGGAATCCAAGTAAGCCTCCTGTAATGAAAAAGAAGTGCTAGAACTATGAAGCAAGAGCACAAAACTCTAGTAATGGAACTGCAAAAGACAAAGTCATCAAAATATGAAAGATCCCTGAAGTGGCACTGAGAAACTTGAATCTGTCTACTTACTTCATAATCTACCATGCGCTTGTTGGCAAGATCAGCCTTGTTTCCCGCTAAGGCAATGACAATGTTGGGACTAGCTTGCCGCTGGAGTTCTTTCACCCATGTCTTTGCTCGTGCAAATGTTTCCTGTGGTGAAGAAAAGTTAGGAGGTCAAAGGTTCCATTAAAAAAAACCAGATGCTTCTTACCTGTTACCAACCTTCTCTCTCATCTCACCGATATGCAGAAATAATTCCTCCCAATAGTGTGATTAGCTATTGGGAAAGGGCAGATTCCCCATCAGAATTCGTCAAGGATATCATTTAAGAGAAAGAATGAGCCCAATGAGTAATTTCAGCAGGCTCTTCATGTGATCAAAGATAACGGGTGCTTTTGGAAAACAGTATGCACACATAGGTCGGCTCTGTGGGCCTGTAACATTCCCTTTACTGTGCATGTAGCAGCCTCATCTCTGTGTACACATACAGTATGAACATGATTAGTATACACACAAGAGACAGGCAGTGAGAAAGAACATTGCCCCTCACACATTACAGGAAACATTAAAGAAAAGGTAAAGCTGGACATGCATTCAAAATTACACTTATTAAAATCCACAATTTGACAGAAGATTAACAACAAGAGCCAAGACGGCCAGTTTAACAAGGCTGTGATAAAAAGGAACAGCATGCTGTACTAGAGGGGCAACCGTTTCACGGATCCAGTACAATCGGGTGAATATTTTGAAATGGGATTTCATCCCTATAGCAACTACTTTCAATCGATAATTTCATTTTTTTATATAAACCATTTTGGATGTCATTGGACTGACAGCTGTCAGGCAATATACAATTAAAAATAAAAACTCCTAAAAGTTTGTTGTAATACAATTTTCCACTCCATATAATCTATATCAATCTTAAACCTAGTACCATGGAAGAAAGCACCTACTGAACTCAACAAGGTCTTTCTAACCTTGTTTTCCGAGAAGCTGGGCTGTAAATTACATATTCATAAAGCCATTTCCTTTCCAGACTAATCTGACCTTTATTGGACAGCTGTATTTATACAGTGCAGCAAACAGATACTGTGTGCTCTAGTTCAAAGCATAGTAAGGAATTTGTGGTCTTCAAAAACATTCTACTATTCTAGGTGGGGGAAGGTTCCATACAGACAAGGCAAGAGTTCTGTCAGGCAAGAGTCTTACATATCAGTAATTACATGTTACAGTGTCCAGTGTTTGTAAACAAACGCAACCCGTTAAATCTTTAGATGTTCTTTCCTCTAGCAGCCTCTATGTAAATTGGGAAAGGAAGCTCAAAGAAACTGAGGCAACACTAAGAAAAGCTCCTGGCGTGACTGCAGAATGTTGGAGGAGGAAGCAATCTCCAGATTTTTTACTTAAGAATGTCCTTCTCCGCACAAGCTAGCAAAGAGTGTACATTTACCTGGTTGGTTATGTCATACACCACAATGGCAGCTTGAGCCCCTCGGTAGTACATGGGGGCCAAACTGTGGTATCTTTCCTGGCCAGCTGTGTCCCAGATCTCAAACTTTACCGTTGTATCATCTAGGCAGACAGACTGTGTGAGGAAAGCCGCTGTGAAACAAGAAGGCAGAGAGATGTCTTAGGAACCCACAAAGGCAGGTAGATAATGTAAGTTTAGATGTCTGCATTTACAAGTCACTGAAATTTTGCTACAGCTAAGTAGCTACATGAGCATGGAGAGACAGCAATCCAAGTGCTCTTAATTTATGTGCCAAACAGAAGCCATTAGGTGCTGTAACACTAACAGCCTAGGCATGAAATCCAGCAATCCAAGTGCTCTTAATTTATGTGGCAAACAGAGGCCATTAGGTGCTGTAACACTAACAGGTAAAAAGATGACAAAGCAAGACACCTATGTGCAAACTAAAGTGTGAAACTTTTGCCCTGCACTTGTAAGTCACCAGCACATGCAGAGTAGCCACGCAATGCAGCCTTCCAAGGACTATAATTTTAGGCCTCATGTGCAGGAACCTCCTGTCTGAATACTCTCCTATATAAAATACTGCCTTGTATGCAAAAAATATTGTATCTCCCCCTCCCCATTCTTAGGCCAGATTTGATGACCCGTTCACCCCAACCCCCACTGGAAAATCTGCTTCCCATAGAAGGCAGTCACATTAAAACAGTGTTAAGATATTAATGACTGAATTACCTCTCAAAATTATTGGAGGAAACATTTCTAAAAACAAGCTTAAAAAGGTACTGTGTGCAGCACATATATGGCTCATGGTAACATTTCTCCATGAACATAGATAAAGGATTAAAAGAGCTACAGGAAAATGTTTAAAAGAACTTATGTTAAGACTTTTCTGCACTTCCCAACTGCTTTTGCTAAAGCCAAGAATCCAAGTACACTTGTAAGGAACATGGTGCTTTGAAGTCCATTGTTAAAACCAGAAAATTATTTATAGTACTACTTGAAGCAAACTAGACTCGGCAGCAGATTGCAACAGATTGGCTCAAATCCCTGGGCAAACAAGAATGGGTATGTAGGAGGAATTGCTGTCAGCTTCTGCTTCCCAGTGCCACCTGGGTCTGCTAGTTGTCCCAAGCATAAGGTTTAAAACCCTTTGTGGTCTTGGACCAACATACCTTCAGGACCTTCTCTCCTGGTACATCTCCCAAAGAGCATTATGCTCTATAGATCAACATCTACTGGTGATTCCTGGCCTGATGTCTGCCTAGCCTCAACCAGAGTCAGAACCTTCTTAGCTCTGGCACTGGCATGGTGGAACAGCCTCCCAGGTGAGATCTGGGCCCTGCAGAACTTAGTGCAGTTCCGCAGGGCCTGTAAAACGGAGGTGCTTCGCCAAGCCTATGGTTGAGGCAGCGTGAATCCAAATTGTATTGGTCTCCCCCTGTTCTTGTTCTGTTGCTCTGTTCCATCTGCATTCTTTCCATTTTGCATTGATTTCGTCTGCCCATCCTCCCTCGGCTTCAGTTAAATCTACCTGCACACATATAGGGTACCTCCATGAGTAGATGAATTATTGGCGCCATCAACTGTAGTTTATTAATATAAACTGTTTATTATGTTTTAATTGGTTATATTATGTTGTTTATATATTGTTGTAACCCACCCTGAGCCTGCTTGCGGGGAAGAGAGGGCTAGAAGCCAAACAAACAGATAAATAAAAACCTATTCTGCAAAGTTGGAGGGCCTCAGGAAAAGCAGGGAGTGCAGGGAGTGCAGGGGGGGCTGCAGCAAGAACGGGGGCGGGGGGGAATCTACCATCTCCCCTGCCTTCGGTGTGAGCTTTTCTCTCCATGTGTGAAAGGGATGCAAAGGGGGTTATTTCTACCACTCCCTCTTCTTGCTGCACAGTCCACACGCTGCATTCCACGCTGTCTGCAAGGGTCCCTCCAGTTAAAGGGGAAAAGCTCATTTAAACTTTAAGTATTAACTGAGTAAAATATTGGTTTACAAAAACAGTGATGGACTGCTCTCCACATGTAATGGTATCAACTACTTCAGGTGTAACAGCTTTAATATTTCGTATTACCAATGCTTAATGTTGATGTCGTAATTCTCCCCCACCCAGTCAGGCAAACCATGATGCCAACTATTTTTCAGAGTACACACTCAGTGGGTGGGGTACAGCTACCCACTTGCACTTTGCAGCTTTCCAAGGGACTGTGAAAGTGGCAAACTAGCACAGCAGTGTCTATGATTTTGAGTAAAGGTGACAAATGGGTACCATGTTTCAAAGTGAATAACAATAACCACACGTGGTAGAGATATAAAGAGATTTGCCAAGATCTGGCTGTACTTCTCTTAAGGTTTGGGCCACAGACTTTCTTTCCTTGGAGAACAAATACTGAAACACTCACCACCTATGGTGCTCTCCTGGTACTCGTGGAACTGACCCTTGACGAAACGCAGCACCAGGCTGGACTTGCCTACCGCTGATTCACCCAGCAGTACTAGCTTGAACTGACAGATCTTGCTGGCTTGTGACTGACCATTCGGCCTGGCAGCTCCTCTGCTGGTCATGGCCTGGATTCCAAGAGCAGCCTGTGCCCCAGCCGATGCAGAAACCTACCAGCCACTGACCAAATGTTGTGAGCAATGGGATGCTGGGTTTGGAACAGGACAACAACTTCCTCCAACAACAGCTAAGTGGCTCCTTCTGGAACATAAGAGGAAAATAGCAGTCAATACACTGGACAGGTGAGAGATGCTGTGAATGCTTTTATATAAATGTAATATAAACAGACTAAGGGGATTCAGCATGAGTAATGGGAAAGCCAGCCAGCCTTAACCTTGGCATCAGCTGCACAGATCCAATCATCCCCCAAGGAGCCCTGCTCCAGGCTAAGG
>NW_015162482.1:34353-69359 GCF_001447785.1 Gekko japonicus
CTGCCTCATTTTGGTTGTGTTCATGGTTCACAAATAAGTGGAGGAAGCAGGACTACTATGGATCACATAACACTTTCTTTCATAA
Source organism: Gekko japonicus (assembly GCF_001447785.1). Lineage (NCBI taxonomy): Eukaryota > Metazoa > Chordata > Lepidosauria > Squamata > Gekkonidae > Gekko > Gekko japonicus. Next base: position 34,439 of record NW_015162482.1, read on the forward strand.
TGAAAGTACCCCTAGAAGCAAAAGCCTAGGCACAGCGGACCAAAATGACCACATTATAACTCCTGCAGATGCAAAAGTAATTGACAGGAGATGTAATTCATTCCAGAAGGTCGATCAAAATGCTAGCTCACCCTGAACCAAAGACCCACTGGACAAGTGTGACTGAGAATATCCATTCACACATTTACATTACACAAGGGAGTAATGAGGACAGTTCTTCCATGCACCTTTTGCTTCTCAGCTGTATGTTTCAAAGACAACTCTCCACTGCGAGGCCACATGATGTCTGGCACTAAAAGAATTCACAAGTGGCAGCCAAAACATTAGCATAAAGTCAACCCAGACACACTTATTTGGAGAGCTGAATAGGCTTATCCCCATTTTAAACCCAGCATCCACTTTCTTGTGGAACTTAGTCATAGATCACATTGGACACAACATATGCAAGAAGCAACAGAGTGGGATCTGTGCCAAATGGGCGAGCCCACCACGTAACATCTCAAAACATGACCTAGACTATTCTGGACTGCTCAGTCTTAACAAGAAATTAGTAATGTTTTCAGTTCCCACACAGTGAACCCAAGAGCCTTCCCTAAAATTGAAGACAAGGCTAACTCTTATGAAACGTTTGCAAGCCAGAAAACGTTTTGAGCTTGCTGTCCCAAGCGTAAGGTTTTCAATGTGGAGAGCAATTTTTATTTGGAGACACTTTTAGATTAGCAAGATGAAATTGTGTTTGACTTTCCCCAGAATCCTCCAACCATTATCAGATTCTGTTTTAAGCATCCTTTACACTGGAGTTGGATCTTATCCAAAAGGATGAAAAGCCCAATTGCCAAAGGTGGTCTAGAGTTTTGCAACAAAGTCAAATAGGTGCCAGGTTGACTACTACATTCATCTCCCCCACCTATTTTAAATACAGCTAAGCCCAAATCCTGGCCAGAATTCACACAGATGTTCTACAAGTTGAGTACCAAACAGCTGCATGCTAGAGCCAGCTCGATATAGTGCTCAGAATGTTGGATGAGGACTGGGGAAACCCAGTCCAAATCCCCAATTCTACCATGGAAGCTCACTGCATGACCTTGGACTAGTCATACAATCTCAGCCTAACAGGGGTGTTGTGAGAATAAAATGAATGAGAGGAGAACTTTGTAAGTGGCTTTGGTTCCACCACAGGAGAGAAACGCAGGGTGTAGATGAAACAAATAAAGCTCTCCCAAAAGGTCTCTCTCTAAACCATATACTACAGTCGAGTGCAGAAAAGAGTTTTTAATCTGTATTCCAAGTTTTACAGGGTAGCAAGGCAAATGCTACATACTCAGGTTCTCTTTAGCTGAGTCTGCTAAACTAGGAAATGCTTCCTTCCTTTTCTAAGAGGTTTTTTTTTAAGAGAACAGTTGAGCAATGACCTTGCAAGCATCCTGTCCAAGTTTCCTGGGGAGAGCCCTACGTATTTCTAGAAAACAGGCTTACACAGCTGGCGCCAGCCTGAAGCTTGCTGAAGCATCACCGTGCACTTAGTTTTAGGCAGAGATTGTAGCCTGCTCACAACCATTTTTCTAAAATGCAACCATAATGCTCAAGTGTCTTTAGCAGTCTTTATAAAGGTAAAGGTTTCCCTTGCTCGAAAGCCAGTCGAATCCGACTCTACGGGGCAGTGCTCATCTTCGTTTCCAAGCCGAAGAGCCAGTGCTGTCCGAAGACATGGTCATGTGGCCGCCATGACTAGATGCTGAGGCACACGGAATGCTGTTACTTTCCCACCAATTTATCTACTTGCAATTTCTTGCTTTTGAACTGCTAGGTTGGCAGGAGCTGGGATCAGTACAGCAATACAAACACACATATTCATTACTGGCATGCTGACAAGATTTTCCACTCAAAGGTTCACACAGCACTTGAAACTAACTGAACTATTAGCCACAAGATAGGAACTCTCAGTCTAGGGCAAGTGATACACTGTATTCTTGGTGCCTGGGGGGGCAGCAATGGGAGGGCTTCTATGTCCTGGCCCCACTGGTGGACCTCCTGATGGTACCTGGTATTTTTTGGCCACTGTGTGACAGTGTTGGACTAGATGGGCCATTGGCCTGATCCAACATTGGCTTCTCTTATGTTCTTATGCTTGCTTTCTAGAAGTAGACAGATTTTTCAGTGCATATACATGGACCATGACAGCTTTACACCAACCCATGTGCACTGACATGAATTCATATTGCACGAACTATAAGAATGCAGAAAATCCTCACACAGTACTTTTTTTTAAGCTTCCATCCATCAGTGAGCTATGGTTCTCCTTTTGGAAGCAAGGGCTGAGTTGAAAGAGGGGAACGCCTTTCCACGGTATATTCTGCCCCTTCTTTTGGTGATATTTCTGGGGGACACTAAGGAACCCATCCCCTGCACAATCCACCTCCTTCTCTCGGCAACTGCTCTGCCAACTGAAGGGGAGACACTACACTGCACCTACTGCTTTAAAGGAGACAATCCACAACAGAGGAGGCACAGCCAACATGACCTCTCCCTTTGCCTTGAGGAGGACAGACCACAATTTTACAGACAAAAATTTTTTTCTAGGAAAATGCCAGCCTTTTGGAGAAAAGTTAGCCATCTCCCTGAATCTAAACTGTAATTTTTGTGGAAAATGAGCCTCATGAATATTAAATATGGCCCTACAAGAAACATCTGATGCAAAATCTGTAGTTCCTATAGTTTGATGCACATTCTCACAAGATCAAAGATCATGAACTTGGTTCAGCATGAATAATGAAGAGTAATAGTTTTGCTCTTTTCTTAGGACACCAGGATTATTTCTAAAGTGCATGACCATCCAAGGATTACCACAATTAACAACAGTCATACATTTAACAAACCACCTGCAGACTGCCTGAGGTTGCAGACAAAGAATTCTTTCTGTTTTATTAATCTTTAAAGTCAGAAAATAGTCATCTGCTCTACAATTCAAACACTCCCCCAACAGTTTTAAAACAGCCTGGAAATTCACCTAGCACAGCTAACTGGATAACAGGCTTTCACTAGACCCAGAGCTACTGACAAATACCTAGCAAGACCAAACTAATCCCCAATTCACTTTGTGGACTGCCTTTAGTTACTCCGGACATTTTCATCTTAAGTTATACTGTCGCCCCAAAATATTTTGCAATAACTCTAGCAATGCACATTTATTGGTATTAATTCTTTGTAACAAACTGCTCAAAGGGATCCCAGCAAAGCAGATTAACATCCTGAGATTTCCCCCCATAAAGTTGCCAAAAGTTTCGGAAATTCTCTTACCTCCCATTCCAGAGGAGAAGTCAAAGATCATTCTCCTATGCCATTTAATCAAGAATATTTAGCAGTACTTTCACTATGAAGCAATATGTACTCTAATCGAAAGCATCGGCTGTTGAACCCAAAACAGGCAGAACGGTCTAAAGTTATAGTCAGACAATCTCTTTAGTTATAAGGAACAAACAAGAAAATGTGTTTAAATATAAGAACAAGCTATCAAAAGTATGGATAAATTCAGCACCCTGCAGAGTCTGCCCCCCCAATCAATTACAGATTCTAATGTATTCGCTGAATATACTATTAGGTTAACAGTGTCAGTTAGGGAAGTACAATTGTTCTATGAGTGACTGACACCATATAGTCCATTACCAACATAAGTGTGGATAGCACGTTCAGCACCTGGATGTTACACGCATCGAAGTAAGCATGCCAGTGAGCCTATCTAATAAAAAGACTCAACATGCTTATGAGATCTGGAGCATCTTTTCCCTGCTTGCCTTTAACCTGTTTAACATCACTTTGTCAATGTGATCTAGAAGCACATCTGATGGAGTGTGCATGCACACAAAAGCTTTTACCCAGAATTAAACTTTTCTGATCTAAAAGGTGCCACTGGACTCAAACTTTGTTCTAGAAGTAATAAAATAAGAGATCCTCAAAAGGCAGAACCTGGCCACCATTCCCTTTGCATGATTTGAATTTAGTACAGAATTCCTTCTCCTAATAGTTAACATCTGCTATGACTAATGACAGTTGTAACTGTCATATTTAGCCAGAGGAGGTGGTATGATAAAAAGATACTCAAGCAAAATGAACAAAGCAGTGATCAAATCAGTTTTTCACAAAGTTGATTCAAATCAAACTGCAATTCTATGTTCATCAAAGAGTAAGCCTTATTGAACACAATAGGGATTTCTTATAATATATAAGGGGACTGGGTTATCAAAATAAGCTTTGCCTTACAACAGTCACTATAACTTGATCTATAGAATCTGATCTGTTACTTCTAAAATACATCTAGGAGGCATGCTTCATATTATCTTTTCCTGTTCTGCAAGGTCTAACCACCACTACAGAACTACTGCTGAATTTAAGTGCCTTTATTAGAGCCAGGGAGAGCCTCTGCGACAGCCTACCTGAAACCCAAATCTAACTTTGCTAAATGCTAGTCCTCTGAATAGGGGGCCGCGGTGGCTCAGAGGTTAAGATGCTGAGCTGCAGACCAGAAGGTCTGTAGTTCGGCAGTTCGAGACCCTAGTGCCGCGTGACGGAGTGAGCTCCCATCTCTGGCCCCAGCTCCTGCCAAGCTAGCAGTTCGAAAGCAAGAAACTGCAAGTAGATGAATAGGTACCACTTTGGTGGGAAGGTAACAGCGTTCTGTACGCCTCGGTGTTAAGTCATGCCGGCCACATGACCATGGAAAAACATCTTCGGACAGTTTGGAAACAGAGATGAGCACTGCCCCCTAGAGTCGGATTCCACTAGCTTTCTAGCAAGGGAAACCTTTACCTTAGTCTTCTGAATTCAGAAAAGCTTAGTAGTTTGCTAATTTTCTGGCAAGCTTATTGCAATAAGTAAAAGCTCTTTGATCTACGAGTAGGCCAGAGTCTATGTTAGTACTCCATGACAGCAAGTTATGTTGTTTATTAACAGATAAGATATACAAAGTATTTTATTTGCTTTCACATGCAAGTTTGTACACCAAGTCAGGAGTACTACTGGATAGCAATCTACCCCTCAGAGATTAAAAAACAAAGGAAGGATACATGAGCAACTCACAACCCCCGTTGATCCTTGTTTCCTTTCTGCGCCAACTTCCGTCCCTCCTCCCACCATCCTGCAACCCTCCCGTTGCTGTTTCGTCCCCTCTTTTCAGATGCTTCTTTTTTTAAAAAGTGTTCGGCTGCATGAGGTTGCTAGAGAACCCAACATTGTTAACCATGATTTTGTTTCTTTTTCTTTTTTAAGTTGCAATGCGTGCAGAAGCACATACATCACTGTTCTTTGATTTGGGTTTTTAAAAACTGCATGGCTTTTTCATTTCCCCCCTGGAAACCTGGGATTTCCAGAAACATTCTCCCCACCCACCCCCGGGCTGTCCCAGGCCCCATTGTGCAGTTTTTTTGATCTGCAGTCTAAGGGTCAGGCTCAGAATTGGATATCTGCTCATGGAAGGTAACTCCGCTGTGCCCTTGTTATGTGCAGTATCTGCTGTGACCTGCCCAAGCCAAGTTGCATACCACTCTAACTACACAGGAAGGGCATCCAATTAAACACATTTCAAAAGCATAGTTTAGCCAATCCACAGTCTATGCTTGACTCTTTTGTGATATACCCCAAAGACTCCCAAAGTTGCCTCTGCACCAGCCTTCCCTTCTGCTTCATGTGAGACTGAACAAAAAAATTAGGCACTCCTAAGAATTGGACTGCAAAAAGATCAAATCAGTCAATCCTAAAAGAAATCAACCCTGACTGTTCCCTGGAAGGCCAGATAATGAAACTGAAGCTCAAATACTTTGGCCACCAAATGAGAAGGGAGCACTCCCTGGAGAAGACCCTGATGCTGGGAAAGATTGAAGGTCAAAGAAGACGGGGACGGCAAAGGATGAGATGGTTGGACAGTGTCATCGATGCAACGAACATGAAATTGAGCCAACTTCAGAGGACGGCGGAAGACAGGAGGGCCTGGCGGGAGATGATCCATGGGGTCGCAAAGAGTCGGACTCGACTGTGCGACTGAACAACAACAACAAAGAATTGTATATTACTCAGTAAACAATCTTACCAACTAATCTCACGGACACTTCTCAGACACCAACTGCGTTTCTCACAGCTTTAAGTAAGAGCAAAGAATCATGGAGACTAACTGAAGGCAGCAGGGATACAATAGCAACAGGTGGTATGTTAACTACCGTGTTTCCCCGAAAATAAGACACTATCTTATATTTATTTTTTCTCAAGAAGACACACTAGGGCTTATACCACAAATGCATAGAAATCCTGCTAGGGCTTATTTTTGGGGTAGGTCTTATTTTCGGGAAAACAGGGTAGTAATGTAGCTACAAAAAGGAAGACCTCAGGATGATGGGTATTTGAGATGATGCAGGTATTTACGGGGGCTGATCATGACAGGTGATGACAGATGGCTGACTAACCAAACGCAGAGAGTGACCTAATAAGTAGTGTCAGTCAGTGTGCCTCCTTGGAAAGATAACCAGTCCGGTTGGCTAATACTTTGGCATGTATCCTCAGTATTATTAAACGTAGGCCAGGACTGTCTCCACTTAGCTGCACCCTCTTTTTCGGAACTCACATCTGGGAACTCACTCAGAGAAAAGAGAAGAGGGAACTACAGCCCATTCTGAGAAGTTCTAATGAACCCTACAAGGTTATCCTTTTGGTTTGAAAATCACTACCCATATGTAAAATAAACTACACATTGTAAAGCATCTTTTATAGCAGAGGAATGCTATACAAATTGTAGTCATCAAGACCCCTAGCTCAACCCTGCATCAAAGCCACGACCGAACTGCCAACCATATATGATGCCCCTGTGACATCTAATACAGGTCACCAAACTTCCAGACAAATGGAAATTCTTATCAAAGTTAAAATTACTCTACTTTTAATATAAATGCATCATTTCTACCTTACCATATAAAATTGTAATATTTGGCATATTTACAAAATTTATAAGTATAAATGTCTTAATTCTTTTTACAAACAAAATTGTGAATCTACTCAATACCAATTTCAAAAGCTCCCTATGCTATCTTGGCATCTGTGTCTTAGTATTTGCCAACTGGAGAAGTGGGAAAAGAGTGGAAAATAGAAAACATAAATGTTGTAGTAAACAAAAGGAAGAACATTATTTGGACAGCACCATATCTGGACATCAAGTTATAAAGTTGACATTGAAATACACTCCTGAAGAGCTTAATGTTTGTTCCCTTTGTATGTATTATAACAAATTAATTGAGAACAAAATTAGTCACATAATACTCCTGAAGAGCTTAATGTTTGTTCCCTTGTATGTATTATAACAAATTAATTGAGGACAAAATTAGTCACATATCCTTGAAAATATGTGGCATATGTTCACAGAAGAATTAATTATGTAGATTGTTTTACTTTAAAATCTTTTATATATTTTGAGCAACACCTTTCCTATAAAAGCATTTTACTAATTTCAAAGGAGAAAGCATTTCATAGTAATTTGTTCTTGTGCTCCACAAAATTTTAAGAAATTCCCATGGAAAAGAATTTCTGTTTTTTTCCTAAGCCTTCATATCTCTAGCCAAACACAAACCGCAACAAATAGCTACCACCACAGCTAATTTCTACTTTCAGGAATCTTATGGAACTCCACTTCCAAATATCAGAGGTTCCCAAGGTCTGTAACAAGCAAGCTTTTGGTTAGAAGTCCGGTCTTTACCCCCTTTATTTTTGTGTCCAAGCACATAAATTGTTGAGCGTAACAGTTACAAACACCCTTATTTGAATTGGGTCTGCCTGCACCAATTCAAGGACAAGCCTAGAAGATGTGAGATTACAAATTTACCCCCCATCCTATTGTTCTAAACTTGAAAGGAAAGTCTTTAATTACTGGCAGAACAAGCTGGGAAGTTCAGTTTAGCAGGGACATAACATCAGGCACAGGGAACAAGTGGCATTTAGCAACTGAAAAAGCAAAGAGGAGATATTTATCCTGGATTTTTTCCCATGGGCACAAAACTCAGTTTAATCTTTTGCCCTTTTGCCTCGAGAGTCTTTAGTATTTCAATGGTTAACAAAATAATGGTACAAGGAGACAGTTAACTGAATTACCATACGCTTGATCTTTAGAGCCTACCATACCGACAATACGTTAAGATTAAGATACGATACTATCCAGGATATCCTTATGTCAGACACAATGACAAGTAACTCTACCACAAAGCTCAAAGAAAGACTAACTATGACTTTCTCACCAATATTTAACTGTGTGACAATATTCTTATATCCTCAACTGTTACACATGTAGTCTTTCAGTCATTGATATCTGTGATGAGACTTTCCAGGTGTTACCCCCTGTGGCAACTTCAATACACAAGGCCTGCGGACTGTACTGCCACTAAATTTATATCAAAGCATTGCTCACACCAATCATTTTGCTTAGCATGCAAGGTGGGTTTTCTGCCAAAGCAACCAAGGTGAGCCCTTAAGACAATGGCAGTGTTGCTGGAAGCAAGTGACAGGCATGGCATATGCCTGTTACTGCCTCCCATGCACACACTGCTGCCAGCTGGGCCGGAGGTGATCCCTTTGAGGTACTGGCAGAGCTGCTGGGATTTGACTTGCTCCCAGGGTATCTGAAACGTATAACCCTACATTCTCCCCTCCTTTTTGTTTGCTGGCCTACCAGCATCTTCACAGCTAGGTAGACATTTCATTTTAAAAACATTTTTAAGCGTTCAGGCCAAACAGGATGCCTGTTTCTGCTACATTGCTACCAACAAGGCAGAGCCAGCATTTTCCTGTTCTGGAGAACACTATTTACCAGAGATCAAAAACTCTACTCATCCCTGCCTTAGATATATTTTATTCCACTGTGTGCCAACAAAATTCTGTATCTCAGGCTCAGTTCAGCTTCACCTGCCCAAGCCTAAAAGCCTGCCCCTTACATGACCTAGACATAATATAAAGACATGTAGAAGAACACATGCAGGCCTAGTACCTTATGACCCAAGTTCCAAGAAAATGGGGTATGCGAGTTTGAAAGCTACTGGGAGTACTCATCTTGATAGCATGCAAGTACACTAAGCAGCACAGACACATGAGCTTTAAAAAAATCTCACTGCTCCTGTATCCATCAAATAGACATCATTTAAGGTAGCAATCAGTACTTGAGGTAGGCCTCAAAAGGATGGTGATAGTTCTACCTCTGACCCCCTCTCAAAACACATAGCCTGTTGACTTTGAGGTAAACAAAATGGGCCTGCTTTCCATCCACCATCAGATCTCAGCCCACTAGCATAATAATTCTTTTCCCAATTTGGAGTGGTACCCATTTATCAGACCCTTTTTAACATGAACATCTGACGAGCATAATAGGCTCTTCACAGTAGCAGCTCACCTTCTGATTATCAGGGACTGTGTTGTGCTAGTGCTCCAGAGCCCACAATGACTTCTTAAAGCTATGACAAACCTTTACATGGCCTGGGCCCTACACAACAGATTATCTTCTTCCCTATAACACAATGCAACCCCCAAGGCAGAACATCTATTATACAACCCATGCAGCATGCTTGAATGAAGAGCAAGTACACTTCAATAGCCATTCCACATTTATGGCAAAATAACATTCAAAGCTCAAGTCTGAGCATACATCAGACGCAATACAAACTTCCTTTGGTTTGGATAGGCCACTATGTGACAAGGATTAACAAATTATGTTCAAAATAATTTTACTGTTATGCTCAAAGCCTCCAGAATAAGGTAGACTCAAAAGAGACAACACACATGATAAGCCTTATTCAAAGAGAGTTATACTTTATATATACATATTACAAATCTGTTCAAGCTTACTGTTAAAGATTACCCAAGGAGCCTTTCTTGAGGGAACCACCAGTCATGAAAATCTGAACAGTGGGAACCCACATAAGAATTTTCTTGATGTCTGCTGGGAATAAGGAATTCCACCACACACACAAACACACAGACACCATGGATGGTTTTTCCCTAGAGGGCTTTTCTGGAGACAGGTAAAAGACCTTTTAAAATTAAAAATTATTTCCACACCTTTGTCAGTGACTGATTTTCATATTGATTTTGAATGTATTTTTCAAATCTTTGCAAGTCACTTCATTTATTTTTAAAGCAAAAAGTTGGAATATAAATGCTCCAAATACAAAAACATTTATATTAGTTCTATAGCAATGAAAGCCCTTTAGCCTCCCCTAAAAGAACCCTGAGAGTTGCAAGTGTGCTCACAATTCTGTTTGAGAGCCCTACCCTCTCTCTTAGAACTACAATTCCTAAGGAGCGGAGACATGTTTTAAACCATCTTGTTGTGCAGATATGCCCTTTATGGGAATGAGGTACTCGATTATTACCTTTGATATTTTTAGGCAAGTCAAAGATAAGGGAACATCTATTCCAAGTATCCACAAATGCAAGGCAAAAAAGTGCCCTGGCTGTATGACATGGGTCATCCAGCAGGCACAATCAAGAACCCCATTATTGCTAAGTGGTCCTAAGAACTGACCTGGCAGATCTGACTAAGGTCTATTCAGGTCTGTTGCAAAAACACAAAAGTGGACAGAAAGATGCCCCAAGGAAGCTTACAAGCTGGACATGAAATTGCAGTCAATTTATAAGATATATGTATGATTTTATTAATAACCTTGCTTTGCTCTCCCGAGAAAACCCAAAGTGCTAGATATTTTTCCAAGAGGAATAAGGAGAACCTTTCCATTTTTCCAAATGCTTTCTGGGCTCCAATCTGTTTTACAAATAAGCAAAATGGATTACAATCAACAACACAAAGCTTTCATACAGCAGGTAGGAGATCTGTGGCATATAAAGAGAACTTGTTGATGCAAGCTAGTATTGTTGCATTTTCAAGAAAATGGATTATTTAAAACACAAATTCTTGGAGCTATAATATCCACCTCACACACAATGCCCATAGTAATAATCAGAAATATCCACATATAGAGAAATATTAATGCCACTTTGCACAGAAGAATCTGAGCATCAAAAAGAAATACGTTTTTCTATAAAGAGAAATCACACTAGGAACAATGGAATACAGATAAAATTTAGTATTCAAAATATCCAGATGTCCTTCTCTTTCACTAAATACCTGGTAAATACAAGTAAGCAATAACACAGTAGTAGAATGGGTGAAACAGAGAAGCAGCAGCAAAATACTTCTTTCACCTTCACTAACTGTATAGAATTAAGAGTGTCCCACTAAAAATACAGTTTTAAAACTGACATATTTGTGTACTTTAAAAACCTAACAGATTTATTGTAGCATAAGATCTTATGTTCATGCACTTCATATGCATGAGGCAAATATCAGTTGAAAAAAATGAACTTCCATTATAGCAGACAAATTATATTAATACTAACTTTGTGAACACCTACGCACAGCAGCTTTACTGCTAGGAAGAGTTCCTTGATTTCAGTAATGTTACTTCATAACTATGGTTTTTAGGGCATAATGCCACAATGGGATTTTGCTGCCCTTTTAAGAGCTCAAACACTGAAGAAGATAACCTGTATGTCATCTAACATGCATGATCAATTCTTTTACAATATAAAGTTAGCAGCAGTCTTCCAGTAAGCAGGATAGCACACCATACCAGTGGTTAGAAATTAAGAAACACCCCCCCCTTAAACTTAGGAAGAGATCACTTCCTCTTGAAGATCAGAAAAGACAATGTACTATCAGTAAACAACAGAAGGCTTATCGTTTGGCTTATTTCCATCTGGATCAAAGAGTCAAAGAGTTCTACATTAAATGACCTCATAACTCTCTGCAACATGATTTCCATGATTCATATCCTCCCTTGTCCTCTCAGTCCCACTAGTGATTTCACAAGTACAACACACTTATTGCAAAGTATTTAGAACACTATAACCTCGTACTTGGAAACAGCCATTCCCTTACCTGGCTCAGTACACACAACCAGTTTTAATTTTGTTATACGATGTTGGCAGGAAAATGTCAAATCCCTATTTTGACTTTATTTTTTTGAAACAATTTCTTAGGGTGTAGGACAAAATAGGAATTTCCAACCAGTTATCTATGTGTCACTGAGGAGTCCCAATTCCCCTCACTCTTTTTCTCTGGTCATCTTGCCTTACACCAACACATTTTAATATAATCAGATGTATTAATACAGTTATTAAAATATACAATGTAATACAATAAAAAGAGCTTATTACAAAACCCTTAAAGCAGGAAAATACCTATGAATTTCTAACATGCCCATCTCCAAAACATTTGAGGGACAGGTGCAAAGATTAGTAGACTCAAGACCAACTAGGATTAGCAGAAGACATACCCAACCAGAAAGCAATACTAAACAAAACCCAAGATTCCTTATGGATGCTAATTATACAATGAGTGGCTTTCTAATAAAACAAAAACAAAAATAAAACCTTAAAAAATAGGGGTCATGGTCAACTGGACAACCTAAGGAGAAAAAGTGGAAGCTTCAGCATTTTATAGCAAGACATTAGGGTTTAACTACTGTTTCAACAGGTGACAGCCAAGGACAACTCTTTCAACAGGTCAATACGTTGATTTTATTATGACAATCAAAAACCACGGTAGCTGCAACTTCACTGAACAACTACACTGTGGTGGTGGAGAGTACTACACAAGAGGTGTTTGATACAATTCTCTACCATACTGTCACCAAACCAAGATTTCACAACTAAAAACAAGAGATTCTGGAAGCACAAAATCTATTCTACAGAGACTGACAGACCCAAGGGGCAGCTATTGGAATAAGGAACACACATGGCAAGGTTACCCAAACATCAACCCAAAAGATAACCACAGCATCAAGCTTACTAGAGGTCTACTGACACAGAGCCCATCAACCTAGATACCTATCAGGCAGTACCCCTACAGCAGCTCATAGTCCCCCAGGCTCAACAACACCTTCATTTGCAATGAAAAGCCAGACAGCCTTAATACCTCCGCTGCCCCCTACCTCGAATCGAGCAATGCATACAGTTAGTAAGCAGACTAGGGACAAACCCCACCATTCTGAAACGCATTCCTCCTGACCTATACCACATTCCCCACTAACCCAATCCATGGCGAGGCAGAGCATACACACGCACAATGTCAGGGATAGCTTTCCGCCGCCACCCTATTTCCGCTTTCCCACCGTATGTGGGTCTTCCACACCTCCTCACTGGTCACGTTCAGCTGCCTGAACACACACCTCTCCTAGATAATGGGTCAGGCCCCACCTCATTCCCCCAGGCCTCCGTCCTCCAGGCAACCTACCCAATCCACCCTGACAGCCTGTTTCCCCCGCCCCACCCAGAGCCACAAGAGAAGACCCGCCAAGCCCAAGCCTTTCCCCACCCCTCCCTAGGCAAGGGGGGGGGTCAGCTTTTCTCACCCACCACCCAGTAACCAGGCAACGGCCTGTCCAGGGGAGCCCCGCCGCCGCCGTGAAGACACACCCTCCAGTAGCCCAGATCTGCCGCTGCCACCCAGGACCACCCGCTCCCCCGGCAGGTACCTGAGGCGACTCTTGCTCCCCCCTTCCCAGCCCCCCTACTCTCTCGCACACAAACAAACTACCTCAACCAAACCCACCTCTATGCCGGAAGGAGGAGCGAGAATGCTTTCCGAACCAATTGGTGTTGGGCACCTGGGGAGCGGGCACGCCCTCTCGACCAATCGGCTTTTTCGAAACCGCACCCTTGCCCCGTCGGACTAATTGGAACGCAGCGATGGAAAGGACGGGCAGCAGTTGTTTCACCAATGGAACAGAGAAGTCAGTCTAGCCAATTGGAAGGCATCTCGCTAAGACCTGGGACGGGTATTTCGTTAAACGACGAGTGCGTCTACCAATAGGAAAGTCGCCGAGTGAAAGAGGTTTGATAAACAACAAATAAGGTGACCGGAAAAGGGTGGGGCCGCCTACCATCTCTAACCAGTCACAACTCGGACTTGAATAGTCACAACCCAATCCCAGGCCAGATATCGTCTGTGTCTCCTAAGAAGAGGCAGAGGATGATTGACAAGCGAGTGGGTGGGCGTAACCCGAACTGTTCTGGCCAATCAATTGTCACGCTGTTACCCCTGGCCTGTGAGAAGCGTCCTAGGACTTGAATGGCAGCGTACGGGAGAAAGAAAAGGAAACTCTGGGAGCGGCGTGACCTTTGACCTTATTAACGGCGACGGCGGTTGGTGAAGCGATGGCAGAGGAACGGCTGCGTACGGCAGGGAGATGATTGGGCGCGGGGCGGGAGGAGGATGCTGCCCTTACGGAGCTGAAGGCCTGAACAGGGAAATAGTAGGTTCGATGGGCTGTTGTTGACGGAACCCGAGTTTCTCTAACCTGTTGAATTTGGGTGCCTTCCTCACTTCACCCACAAATGGCTCCCAGTGTGGCTTGACGCGATTAAAAAGGAGTACATACGATGATTTAATAGTTAGTGTCTCAGACTACTGGGAGGTGTGGGTTCAAATTGCAATTCAGCCCGAGTTCATTGTCGAGGCATAATACAATGATACCGCTGAGATGGCGGTTGGGTAGCCAGGGAGAGCAGGCTCTCTTATCTAGACCTTCCTAACCAGCTAGCGGCAGGTCTCCACACAGTATTACTGCAACCCACACTGACTGCAGTGCATAAGGTGTCTTTTGAGGCAAAACACTACATGGGCATTAGACGAGGGCATCTCAGACTCAATCCCTTAAGTGATCCAGACAGGGAACATTAATATTGAGTTATTCGTTTTCAGGTACTTCTCAGCCTTTCTGGTAGCTTTCATAGCATGAGCTTCAACAGCTGCAGAGCCGGTTTGGTGTAGTGGTTAAGTGTACGGAATCTAGAGAACCGGGTTTGATTCCTCACTCCTTCACTTGGAGCTGCTGGATGACCTTGGGCAAGCCACAGTTCTGTTGGAGCAGTTCTTGAAAGAGCAGTTCCCTTCAGAGCTCTCTAAGCCCCACCTACCTCACAGGGTGTTTGTTGGGGGGAGGGGAAGGGAAAGGAGTTTATAAACTGCAATTGAAGGGCGGGATATAAATCCAATCTCCTCCTCCTCCTCAATCTTCACTGCTGAAAGGGTTGCTAGCTTTGCTATAGGAAAGATTAGACTAGTAGCCCATGGCCTGTGTCTTCCGTTTCATTTGAGGATGTTTTATGCTGGCCGGAATACAAGGTGCCTGCATGCTAGTGAATGGCATGGAGGGCACCCTGTCTTCAAAAGAGTCCACAATGTGATAGAGTAATTCGCATGTCAGACAAGCAATGATTGGGGATGCTCAAGTAGGGTTCAAACTCAGGAAATCCACTGGGTGATCTTCTCTTAGCCTAATCTACCTCACAGATTGTTGAGAGAATAAAATGCAGCAAGATAAAGCGATGTATGCTGTTCCACCTCCAGGACAGAATAAAAATGAAACACGCCTGGTCTACCCAAATAGCAAAATGAGGTGGTAGAATGGACTATCATTTCAGACTGTAAGTAGGAATGGCACTTTCTAAAACTTCCAAGTACAGCGTAAAAAAGCACCCAAGTAAAAAGCTGGTCTAAGACTTTTCTGCCAAAAGTACGTTTCTCTAGATGCAGTCTGTCTTATAAATTCAAAAGTGACATCCCTTCTAATTTGAAGTGGTATAATAATTCCACCGTCTCACCATTCTAACACCTCGTCTGATTGCAAAGATAAACCTAGCCAAAAATAGAGATATCAATTCAGCTACAAGCTGCAGTATGCTTTGCATATAGGATACCTTTTGTTGTGCAGCCTGGTTTCAACATGGGTGGGTGATTTCAGGTGAAATTAACATAAATTAGTTGTCAAACTATCAGTGTATTATATGCAGTTCTATGGAGTTTCTATCTAGAATGCATTTTGCAACAAAGATCAAGCAGGTGAGAGTTTCCACCACTGTTAGGAGCTGTAAGACCCTATAAACCAATCTCAGTCCCCATCTGAAATACCAAGAACATAATACAAGTAGGCTATAATCCCAGACTGCAGTACAGGGATATAAACAACACAAATATTACACTACACCGCTGGGTTGCTCAGCCTCAGTGGCTCTGCCTAAGAAAGTGTGGTTAAAAAAATACAGACTCGGGTTGCAGGAACCACTTTCATTCTCTTCCCTACCCCCCAATAATGCATCTCTGATGTTTGCTTCCTCTTCATTAGCAGTACACAGAGAACATTGAATGGCTTCATTTTTCACATCTGTGCAAAACATTCTTAGGGTAAATTTTAAAAGACTCATATTTTCCCCTTGTATGAGCTTGAAATAACATGCTTGCTTTTTACCTTTTGGCAAGAGGGAAAGCGATCCACAAGATTTCTGCATTGTCCCAGATAAGCAGCTGTCACCACTCTGATAAAAGCCATAGCATCAAACGTTACCAGGAAATCAGCTCTGCGACAAAAAACCTGCCAGGCTAGTACTTTTATGGCTGTGGAATAGGATCCTGCACTCTCTATCATAGCCCACCCTCTACATGGTACATGCCACCATCCCCCAATCTTTTGAGATCACAGCATTAAACCCACAGCAGTAGTGCCTAGTTACAGGCTAACCAAATTATCATATATGTATTTGATGTCAACAGCATGAGGGCTTTTGGCTACCATCCCAGATTCTGTAGTTGGGCTAGAACCCACCCATTGCACTTTTTTTGGTTATAAAATTTCTTCTTGGTTGGAAAGTGAGAATAGAAGATTAGCAGTGCTATCCTATGCAGTTTTTCCAGTCTAAGCCTACTGAAATTAATGTGCATACAGTGGAATAACTCTGCACATTGTACTGTAGGACTCAACCCACCCAACAATATGAACAATGGTTCAGAGAGAAATGTTTTTTTCTTGGCTTACCTCCATTTACAGCACATGCATTGGGCATGATGAAAGAACTGTTAAGAATGTCTGTTTCAGAAGAAAGTCACACGTTAAACTAAAAATATTTTAATGTTTTATATACTAATTTTGCAATATTTTAGAAATATTTGTAAGATAAAGAGCTACCAAAAAGAGAAAGGCAAAAATATAGTTTTTCTTATTTTTAAAAACTTCAAGGTGCTTGGACTAACAAGTTTTATACAAATCCAGAAATCTGCTTTAAAACTAACAGCCTTATAAATATAGAGCTTCTTCCAGTACAAAAGAGGGAGGGAAAAGAAAGTCATGAGTCAAAATATTGCATGTAGACAACATGGTTAAGAAAACCCTTTCTGATTTTGAAGTCTTTGTAATGATGTGTTGCTGGTTGATGCTGGCACTTTTAAACTATTACTGGGCCTGAATTGCCCAGGTCACTGAGAGACAACCTATACATATGAGCCATATTTTGTATTCTGTTCTGACATGCTTGCCCATAGGGATAACAGATAAGAATTCTTAAACATACATGAAGGATCAATACAAGTAAGTTTCCATCCATACATGAAACAGTGGACACTTCACACGAGAATAAAACACTACATAAGATTATAACGAGGTGTGTGTTTGTGTGTGTGTGTGAAAAAAAGCCTTTTTCTCAAGCCTCACTGAATTGAGTAGGGACACTCAGACTCCACCCTCTTAGCACACAGAGAATCTTTTTGTAAAATATACCAACATCATCCTTTGAAAATAACATAAATCTGTTCTTCACTTTACAATGGCTTTAAATTTTAGACACATTGCAGTATTTACTGAGAAGGTGTGCAGTTTGTCTAGATTCTACAGAAAGGAATTTGTCAGAGACCAATCATGATTTTCTGTTTCAGGGCTTAGCCTTTCTGCTATTACTGAATGCTGGATTGCATGTCAATTCACATTCTACATTGCATTTTAGTTAAATAACATGAAGAGTTCAAATGTCCTCAAGATACAAGGAGGTGCAGAAAGAGGTTTTGACATTTCAGCTCTTAAAGAATGAAACTCTTGCGTTTACAATGCCAGTTTCCTAGCTGAAAATAGATAATTGCATTATTTTGGAAACTCATACTTACTGGATCTCTCTTGCCCAGTGGGGAGAGAGAAGCAGCTTGAAATGTTAATGTCTTTATTTTCACACACCTTAATTTCAATAGCAAAAACACAGTTTTCTTTTTTTAAAAGAGTCTACATTTGAACAATACTGTGCTTGAAGCTAAAGCAACTGTGTAGGCCTACCCTGGCCAGGAGGTTGGTGATTTAGTGAAAATATACTTCAGAAAAGTGAATGAGATGGTCAACTGTAAAAGACAGATTTGTAACAAGTATGAAATGGAGAAACACGGCAGCCAGATCTTATGGCAATATTGCTCCTTCACGTAGTCTTAATATTGACCAGAAGCACAAGGAAAGATCTGCCAACTCATTGAGAAATGCAAGCACCAGACACTGGTCAGTAGGTAATTAGAAGTGGACAGCATACTGGTAAGATGTTGTTGTGGCGATTTCCTTTTAAGTATTTGGTGCAGCTATCAAAAATGATTTTATGAAGCGGCTATCTGACTGGGTTAGAAAGCCAGCTGATAATCACCAGAGGGTGAATTTGGCAGTCAAGCTTTTTTTCTGAGGCTCTCTTCTATGTCTCAGCCAGTGAACATCACAATCTACTATCACCAGGAAAAGACTGCTAAGCTACGCCATCATTGGTGCAAAATAGATGCTGCAAAAAGGCAGCCCTAGAGTAAAATTCCTTCCAACTCATGAACAGTGGGCACTTAAGCGCCTAAATCTCTCTGAGGATCTCACCTGGAAAGGAAACTTTTGCTAGCACCAGGAAGACAGCACTCCACTAATCAGGCTCTGACCCTATATTTATAAC
Source organism: Gekko japonicus (assembly GCF_001447785.1). Taxonomy (NCBI): domain Eukaryota; kingdom Metazoa; phylum Chordata; class Lepidosauria; order Squamata; family Gekkonidae; genus Gekko; species Gekko japonicus. The sequence goes on from NW_015162482.1 coordinate 53,249, forward strand.
CTATGGTCTGAATCAGAAAGTCACTTGCTGGAACAAAAGTAAGTTGATCCTTGCACACAAGTTGAAGTGTGCGGGCTGCCACTAGAGGCTCAGCTCTGGGCCATCCAGTTTAGGAAGCAGCAGCAAAAGAGGTGCTTTGTGATAACGCTCAATGCAGTAGACACTGTATCAATGAAGAGGAGACAAGATTCCTAGGGAATTAAAAAAAAAGTCTGAGGAATTCAGCTGTCATCCCTTCAGCAATCTGAGTTTTTGCAGTGGATGGATCTGGAGTCTCATCTCTCCTCATGCAAGGTGAGTTGGGAGCACCAGCCTCAGCTAGTACCTTAAAAGAATCCAGGTGTAAAACTCCAAAAAGGTAAAGGCTATGGCAAAGTGGACCTCCGGTAGTCCATGCAGCTCTTAGCTGGGCAGTTAAGTGCAAGCAACTGGTGTGGTCCAAAAAAAGGGCACGTTGCAGAATCCACAGCACGCCATGATCCTGTCTCACAAGCGAAGATGTGGTACAGCTTTGGTGACATCACGGAAGAAGGGATGGTTGAGTGCAGTCTTGGCAGAGATCCTCTTATTGGGATCATAATGCAACATTTGCTAAAGAGAATGAGGAGGGAAAGGTTACAGGAATAGACAGGAGACAAAAATGGCCCATCAACATTCTTTGCTCTCAGGGACCCCAAGGGAAGACTTGCTGGAGACAAATATTTGACTCCATTGGGGAACACAAATGTGGTTGAACACCTTTATTGTGCACCAAAGGCAGAAAGACTGCAAGCAACACAAAAAATAACACTACCAATGAAAATAGCAAGGCAATGAGTTAAGTAAAGAGTGGAACTAACAAGTGTTGAGAAAGACAGGCAAAATTGCCACTGCAGGGTGGGGACTCCCAAGGATATGGTTTTATGTTGCTGCCTAAGGACTATTGGATTCTGGGAAAGTGGAACTTGCAGGACAACTCATGCTCAATACCTAACAAAACCATGTTTGATTTTACTGTAGAAAACTATCTTGTAATACTTGAGGAAAGCAGCATGACATGAAATGCAAAAGAAATACTTTTTTTTGTCTTGGTGTTCCTTCAGCCACAATCAGTTTTTGCACCATCACCCAACACCACTTTAACTTGCTATGCACAAAATCTGAATGGTCAAAGATGCATCTTTCTAAACGGCAGGGTTTTTAAAAGTAAAATGGGTAACCTAACCTGTGCGAGGGACTGAAAGTACACTACCACCAGAGTGATTACTCCCTGACAACACTACACAGAACCAGAAGCAGAGAAACTCAGATCTCTTTAACTAAATAAAATGGTAAAATTCTAGACCAAAAAGATGCAAAAGGTAAGGATGAAAGAGTGCAAATGATGTCTGGAGACATTTAGAAATGTAAAATTTCCAGAAATTTTGAAAGCATGAAAAAACATTCCCCCCCCCCCCCAAAAAAAACCCAGATTTGGGGGGAAATTGAAGATGTTGGGGGAAATTGAAAAAATGCATTTTTGTACTTTTTACAGATTGAAAGTCACTGTTACTTTGGGAACATAAAATGCAGTGTGGATAAACTGGCTTGGCATGTTTGACATATTAAAAGTACAGCTTATTCAGAAAATAATAACAAACTGAATTTACTTTTTTTAGTTTTATTTTTTGTTACAAATGGAACTACAAGGTCCTGAAATGTAAAGAACACCTGAACTATAAGGAACATCTTTTGCCAGTTTATGAGAGCTGGCAAAAACCACAACAAAAACCAAAGAAACCACTGACACAACAAAACTAAGAACATTATTTTATCTACTCTAATTCTCCTACTCATCCATAAAGCAAACAGCTGAGAGGACAGAAACAGATCCACCAACTATACCAACAAGATGAAGTCCACAAGCAAAAAGGAACAGGAAGCCTTTTTTCTTTTTGTAACAACTACAGTGCCCCCTAGAGACAGAAATGCATCTTTCTTTTGCATTTGAGAACCTGTATCCTCAGTATTTGAACTGTACTCCAGCATTTGCTTATCCTCAGTGTACAGGAATTGCAATGACTTGATAGTTTACTTAGTCTTACATTAAAGTCTTCATGTTACATAGTTTTAGAAATAATATTGGAGGATTAAATATATCACCTAGTCATAAGTATGTTATTTATCACTGTAAAAGAAAATATTCCATAATCTATTTCCCCCCCAATTTTTCTGGGGGCAAAACAGCTTAAGAAAAAAACAGAGAAAAAAAACACCCCCACCATCTTTCCAGGTTTTCCCCCAGGCCTTTCCATTGCTAGAGACATTTCAGAAACCAGAGTTTATTCATGCCATTTCCCAGTCTTCCTCTTCTTCCACCATGGAACCCAGAGGCATCTTATACAAGAGATCTCCCGTCCAAGCACTGTCCAAACCCAGACCTGCTTAACTTCAGCAATATGGTAGCATTGTGCTCCTCCCAATCTTACTCTAAAACCCAGACGGAAGCCAGATTCTCTGGAATTAGGGCTTCAGCACCCTGCATAGCTCTTTGCCCCTTTCCATAGCCAGCTGAAGGAAACATATGCAACTATGTTTCATTCACATAACTTATGCAATTCAGCTTTTCTGGCTACAGAAAATCCTTGAACTTGGGGAAGCTGGCATAGCGAGCAGTCCCATTCCACTAAGTCGTGCACAGATTTAATACTATATTTTGCTTGTCGAAAGCTTTCACAGCTGGAGTTCATTAGTTGTTGTAGATTTTCCGGGCTGTATGGCCGTGGTCTTGGCAGGTACTACCAACTATATGTCAGGTACTACAATGCCAAGACCACAGCCATACAGCCCGGAAAATTTACAACTATATTTTGCTTCTTCAGAACTGAAGGGCCCTTCCCCCTTCTTCATACTGCCTAAATACTCACCGCCAGAAGTTTCCTGCCCTCCTCATCCAAGGGTGGTACCACTTTACTGAAGTCCTGCCGGGCCCACTTAGGGAAGCTGGGTTTGTAGTCAGGCATGGACGTGACACCAGGCCACACAGTCTCATCCGGAGTGCCCAGGGTGCGGAAGATGCGGAACAGCTGGTCAATTTCTGAGTCCCCTGGGAAAAGAGCTCTACGGGTGATCTGTTCAGGAGGAGACAGAAAGATCAGGGCCGTGGTTTAAAGAGGGTGCCTTGCTTTATCCAGCCATCCCTTCTTACATTCATAGCAGATACAAATTTACTGTGTTCCCACATAACCAAAGGTAAAGCAGAGCTGGGAGGAATTTTACCAATGTTTCCCACTTATACAACACTTTTAATTTGCAAAGGTAGGCCTCCAAGCATCCCTGAATTCATTTTTAAAGGTCTCCTTTACAGAGGGGAAACAGATTTAGAGACAGTCACGTGCTCAACCACACAATTAGACCATGAAAGAGACAAGAGACATTCACGTCTAACCAGATTCAACTGTATCCACCCAATATATCAGAGGCTCAAAATAGATCCAAGGAATCAAAATTTGACTGCTGTAATGTATTAGCGCCCCCACTCACCCACAAGGCAGTTGTTTCCTAGCAGTGTCACTCTTAAGGGTATGCACATGCCTGTACCTCTCCAATAAAGCCAGAGCCGCTCTGATCCATGTCCTAGTAACCTCCCAGCTGGACTACTATAATGGGTTCTATGTGGGGCTGGCCTTCATAATGTGTCAGCAAACAAAGAATGAGCCAAAGAGCAGATTACTCTGGTTTTATGCTCATCTCACCTGGCTTCCAGTTTGTTTCTGGACATGATGCAAGGTGGCACTGGTTACCCTCAAAACCCTAAACGAACCATCCCTCCATACCTTTTGACACAGGTCAAGTTTTATTTGAGATACTTATGCCACACTTTTCTCCCCAATGGGGACACAAAGTGGCTTACAACATCATTTCCCCCTCCTTCATTTTGTCCTCACAACCACGCTGTAAGGTAAGTTAGGCTGAAAGAGAACAATTGGCCCAAAGTCACCCAGCAAGCTTCCACAGTAGTATGGAGATTCTAACCCGGCTCTCTCAGGTCCTAGTCCAACACTCTAACTGCTATACCATGCTGGAATGCAATCTTATGCCATGATCTCCATTACGTGAGGTGAGGCAAACATTTTAGAGTCCATCTAGATCGGTATTGTTTACTCAGACTGGCAACAGCTCTCTACATTCTCAAGCAGAGAAAGGTCTTTCCCACCTTTGCTAGCCAAAGGCTGTGGTCACACGGAGCATTAGCCACGCTACAGAGACAGAAGATAGGCGGATTTTCCGGGCACGATCACAGCGCCACATCTGGGAAGCGTAGAGCTCCCGTGGCGAACCCGAGGCTTCCCACAGAAGATGCGGGGTAAAAAACTAGTACCTCCGAGGTATTAGTTTCCGGAAACCGCGGGGCAAGGGCGGGCGCCTAATCACGTTTCCGGTGGTAGGTCGTGGCATCCTGCGCCCACCCATGTCCCGTCGCTAAGTTGTTTTTTTTTAAGTCTCCACGGCACAAGCACCCAACGGCGCATGCGCACACTTCCATTTAAAAACAAACAACACAGCCCCCTCCTCTTTTCCGTACCCCCCCCCTCCTGGCTTGGTCTGCTCGAGAGGAACTCTCTGCACCGGGTGGCAGAGGGGGAGGTGCAGGGGGGGCCTGGCGGGAGGGCGGCCCGGCTGAAGCTCCTCCTGGAGGGGACCAGACGGAGGACAGTTTGCATTCCTCTGCAGCCCTGGAAGGGGTTAAACCCGCGGAGCCTTTTGCTAGAGAGGCCGCTTCTTTGCCGCGCCGCAGGATTGCCTGTGATCGGCACCTCCCCCCTAACCACGGGACTTCGACGGGATGTCTGATTGCGCAGCTGTGCATTATTTTGCTCCGGGGCAAACAGCCCCGCTTCCCCCCCCACACACATTTTCCTGCCCGTGTGACTGGGGCCAAGATACTTTTAAGTGGAGATGCCAGGGGTCAAACTTGGGACCTGCTTCATGCAAGGCCTGTTTGCTACCACAGAGGTATGATCCTTCTCCCAATTAATTAAGGCAACAGGAAGCTCTTTCTGTGTAGCTCTCACTCCATGCCTGGAAGGTCCACCTTACCTCCCCTCTGCCTAACTTCCACCAGTGGGCAAGGACTTTTTTATATCTACAGACCTTCCCTGGTTATTGAATTGACTGTTGCTACCTCTGATTAATTTTTAAATATTTTAAAGCTGGTTTTTCAGGGACACCCAAAGTGGCTTTTAAAAATAAAAATACAGAGAAATGCCTCACAAATAAACCCCGTTATACCTCACAAAAAAGGCAACAAAAATAAGCACTAAACACCCTACAGAGACCAGTAAATGTAAACTGAAATACCCACATTTTATATCCCTGGAGAAAGATGAATAAATATCAGTGGACAGGGCATTCCAGCATGTGGGGAACTACAGCAGCGGAGGCACCCCAGTTTTCTAAACTGACATACAGAGCCAGGCCTGATTTCTGATCAATATTTCTCGTACTGACTTTATATATTTTTATACTGCTTTCATTTTGTAGGTCACTTTGAGCACCTTTCTACAGAAAAGCAGCAAAACAGGTATCTATATTTTTAATAATGATAGATGCGTTGAAGGTGCAGGCACCCATCTTTGCCAAACAAAGACTGCAGGGTGCTCCAACCCACAAAGGGTTAAGTAGATTTCGAGGAAAGGAATGCTGGGCTCGAAAGCTCCCATGGGAATTATTCCATACCCCCCCCCCACTGACGCACAGCCTTCTGCATGTGACACAGCTCTTTGGAATACAAGCATGCCCACACAGCCCATGGGGAAAGAAGCAGTCTTCCCAAAGCCTTAGTTCAGGCCTCAGAAGGCAAGCCCACAACAGATCTTGTCTGTTTCCCCCTTCCCGGTTCTACGAATGCTTCTGCTCCAGGGAAGGATAATGACACAAGCTGCTTCCTCCTCCATAAGGTGATGCCAAGTCAACTGATTCTTGTCAGCAGGTCTTCACAAGGGAATGAAGTGGGGAGCGTTTGATATGGGCTGACCCCCACTTCACACAGAAATCCATGAATGAAGATTCAGAAGGCTTTTGACAGCCAACGCAGGCTGGAACAGCACTGAGCTTACAGCACTAAAATGTGCCAGATGGGAATTATTCAACAATCCACAAATGCAAGTTACGTGAGCCAGGCATTATCTACGTGAATCCATTCAAGTTGCGTTTTTAAAAAAATTGGGTCACAAATTATTTCACATTTATGGGTAGAATTCGAAATTGTTTGACTGATGCACTTGGGTAACAGCTAAAGAGATACAAAGCAGGGGTGTGGGGGAAACCTGCCCTTTCAGCTACTCAACTTCCCCACTCTAGAGCACAGAAAGGTGTGTTTGCCCTTATAATGAGCCAGCCCAATGGTCTCTCATGGCCAGTTCTGTCAGCCGTGACTGACATCTAGGATATCAGGTGGGCATCTTCCCCAGATCTGACCAGGGAAAAAAAGCTGTCCTCTGGCCTGTACTAGCTAAGCCCTGTAAGAGAAACTGACCAGACCCTTTCTACAGACTTATTTGATGGCATTACTTGGGGGGGGGGGAGCCTAGTCTTGCATCTGAGTAAATACAGCATTTTGCCAGAAAAGTGACCCCTCCCGCCCGGAAAAAGAAACTGGATCAGTAAAGTAATGGGCCTGGTTTAGGTGTATACCCATCATGCTTTTCTGTGTGTGCATTACACTTTCAAGTGAATATGTCTCTCCAGATTTCCCTTACAGTGAACCACATGGCTCATTTGCAAGAGTCATTTATTTGCCTTCCAAGCAACCCTTTGTACAAGTCTTGGTTTCCATTGGAGATGGTCTGGCCGAGATGTTTGGCGGCGTCCTCGGTTGGGGGCACTGGACTAGATGGTCCACTAACTTAGGATTCTAATAATGCAAAGGTGAACTGAATCAATCCTTTCCCCAAAAGCTATTTCTAGAAAATATATGGGTCAGATTGTCATCTCCTTCCACAGCAATCCCCTGCTGTTGTTTTTTTTTTCATGTCAGGAAAGCAGACACTCACAGGAGGTCAACAAGGGATCATTTGCATCATATTGGCATTTGTACTGATACTTCTCCTCCCACCTCATTACCAGGGTAGTCTATTCACATCTTCTACTTCTCTTCTCCAAGGTATTGGGTCCAAAGGAAGGATTCTGTTAGAGACTGGAGACTTCAGCACAACAGAACCCATGGGTTTTCTGCTCATCTCCATCACCTGCCTGGTACCACAGCCTGCCCATGACCACTTTGCTTCCCAGTACCTCTTCCATTTCCCTAAAGAATACGTACCATTTCTGCAAAGATGCAACCCAGACTCCAGATGTCTACAGCTGTTGAGTAGTATTTGCAACCAAGTAGAATTTCTGGAGCCCGATACCAGAGGGTCACCACCTGGGGTAAAACACAACCATAATTCACTTCTCACCTGTCCTGCCCATGTAGCAATTAGGTGACAAACTTTTCACTGTTCCTCTCTGCAGGCAGGAGCACACAGAGCAGAGACTGGGAAGAGGATCTTAACAGCTGCATAGACCATTCCCTGGTCAAGGTCATAGCTATTTTGAATACAGCCTACATCTTTTCTTCCTTCCCTGCCTCCTCCTCCCAAAAACACATTTTTAAAAAAACCAGTATTCTCATCCCCAACTACCAAGGATTGAAAATGTGCATCGAACCATCATCCTGGGCTACTAGAACACTACCTTCATGTTCCAGACCTTAACAAAACAGCACTTTTAATGCCCAAGCTATTTCACAGCCCTAGCTTGCTTATGCTCACAAGAAATCTGAGCACAGCTTGTCCTCATTCTCATCTTTGTGTGTTCTTTCTCTCCCCCCAACACAGCTTCTCAATGACAAGCCCTGATGGCATCTGAATTACTCATTCATTCTCATTTATGAAAAAGCCACAGTTTACAGAACTGCACTCTAACCTACAGGTTGCGAGATGATTCTTTTTGAGGAACAGAATGTGGAAAAGCACTCAGAAGTCTCAGACTAGATTCAAAATCGTAGGCCAGGTTGTTCTGGAGATCTCTATATCATGGATAAAGGGGAGAAGTCATCCTATGTGCCATCCCACGCATCCTATCAGTTTGGTGTAGTGGTTAAGTGTGCGGACTCTAATCTGGGAGAACGGGGTTTGATTCCCCACTCCACCATTTGTGCCTGCTGGATAACATTGGGCAAGCCATAGCTCTGGCACAGCTGTTCTTGAAAAAGAGCAGTCTCTGTCAAAGCTCTCTCAGCCCCACCTACCTCACAGGGTGTCTGTTGTGGGGAGGGGAAGGGAAAGGAGTTTGTAAGCCGCTCTGAGACTCCTTTGGGTAGTGAAGAGCGGGGTACAAATCCAGTCTCTTCTCTCTTCTTCTTTAGGGTGACAGGGCAACAAACTTGATAACAAGGATGAGAAAATTTTGGAAAGGTTATTAGGTGAAAAGCCCACAAATTAATGTTTCCTCAATCAGACAACAGACTAAAGCCCACGCAGAAGTCAGAGCTTGAAGATGCTCACCTCGTGGGTATAGGTTCGCACCGGCACGCCAAATGCTCGGGCAAGCCCAAAGTCAGCCAGTTTTATTGCTCCCTCAGCATTGATCAGCAGGTTCTGTGGTTTGAGGTCACGGTGGAGCACACGGTGCGAGTGGCAGAAGGCAAGGCCTTGCAGAAGCTGGAACAGGTAGCTCTAGGGGGGAGGGAGCGGTGCAAAAGGGTTGAGAAAGAATAGCCGCACAAACCAGAAAGCTGTCTCTCTTACAGGCATAACTTTGACATAAAGAGCTGATGGGTACCAACCCAAGCGCCCTACAGTCACCTTAGAGTTCTGGCTGTAGCCTCTTAAGAGGACCCATTAACCCTGAATCCATTCCTATAATTATCTTCTTTTCATCATGACATTTTAAAAAGGAATGTAATGATGGGGAGGGGATTTGGGTCATATGTGCCAGAACTCTGAATCATCCTAAGTGGTTATGCTCAGAAGTCCCAAGTGGTTTGAAGGGGCTGAATTTATTGGCTTATTCAGTGTTTGATTGGCTTATTTGGGCTTTTATTTATTTATTTATTTTTTAACATTTGCCTTTGGTTTCTGAGTTGTCTGAAAAGAATCATGGCAGGGATTGGGTTGTTGTTGTTGTTTTGTCCCAGTCATAAGGACTAGAAACTTGAAGCACAAGCTAAGGTACTACTGTAGCCAAGGGAGAGGAGGGTTACATGGCTCAGTGGAACCACCTTTGGCCCATAGGGTCACACAGATCTCAGTAGTTTTGATACTACCCACAAAGGGAGGCCAAGGTGAAAATATCATGAAGCCACATGAACTTCACCCTGAGTGATATCAAGTGTTATTCAAAAGCAAGCCAGACTAAGCTTTAGTCATCCCTACTGATATGGGATCTATGCATGCTTGTGTGGGTGGCCTAAATGTGCTCACAGTAGCTCCTGCAGGTGCAAGAACTTCCTTGTCTACTTCAAAGGCAGAGTCAGCCCTGGGTGTGCATTCCATTCTGCGCACAAACCATCCTCAATGCTGAAGTAAATGAGAGAAGCCTTTGCAGGTGGGGAGCACATTTATGCTCTTGCAACTAGCACATCCAGGGCCCAAGAAGCATTTTATTTTTCCTCTGCAGCTGGTCACCTTGATAAGGGGCAACTCTACACCACTGATGGAAGTCGAAGAATCCATGAACTTCTTGAGGTCCTGATTCAGAAATTCAAAGACCAAGTACAGTTTGTTCTCTGTGTGGATCACATCCAGCAACCTGGGAAATCAAGGAGAGAGGGAGAAGAACAAACAAAAAGAAGAGGAATTTGATAAGGAAACGTTGAAGCAAAATATGGCTAATGCCATAATAACTGCAGTGTTCCTATCTTCAAGGAAGAGACCAGGGATGTTCAAGAAGTCCTTGTAGCACTGAGATTAGCAGAAACCAAATTACTGGGAAAGAAGATCTGCCCCTTTTCTGACTGTTGCAATTCTCTCAAGCATCTGGGGTTGGCCACCATTTATGCTCTTGCAACTAGCACATCCAGGGCCCAAGAAGCATTTTATTTTTCCTCTGCAGCTGGTCACCTTGATAAGGGGCAACTCTACACCACTGATGGAAGTCGAAGAATCCATGAACTTCTTGAGGTCCTGATTCAGAAATTCAAAGACCAAGTACAGTTTGTTCTCTGTGTGGATCACATCCAGCAACCTGGGAAATCAAGGAGAGGGGGAGAAGAACAAACAAAAAGAGGAGTTTGATAAGGAAAGGTTGAAGCAAAATATGGCTAATGCCGTAATAACTGCAGTGTTCCTATCTTCAAGGAAGAGACCAGGGATGTTCAAGAAGTCCTTGTAGCACTGAGATTAGCAGAAACCAAATTACTGGGAAAGAAGATCTGCCCCTTTTCTGACTGTTGCAATTCTCTCAAGCATCTGGGGTTGGCCACAAGAAGATATCGTACACTGGATGGGTGAGAATATCTCTATGGGGCTAACACGTTAGGTTTTTATATAGCATGTCCCTGGGTTCCCCACTGACTTTCAGATATCAGCTGCGTATTCACACTGAGAACTCAAGCACCAAGCCTGTGGGATCCCCTATTCAGTCTGGAACTGTCGTACACAGGGAGATGTGTAATAAATGAAGATATAAAAAAGCACTTGCCCTCTGTGCCATTTTCCTAACCTGAGACAGCTCTGGGGTTGTTATTTTTCCCCACTGGGAAAACCCACATGTACCCCATCAGTAAGCATTTAGCCCCTTCCCCACCCAAGGGAAACAGCATCCCTCTAGGGTTGTTTCCGGTCAGGAAAATGGTACTCGGTGGGGGTGACACTTAAGACCCTTCTCCCCAAAGTCCCAACCCACAATGGGTCCCCCCTTGCGCTTGGGACCCACGTTTCCTTTGGGAACTTGCAGCTGATGTGTGGCTGAAACTCCTTGGGGCAGATCCAGGGACAATACATGGAAAACCTCCTGTGTAATTAGCCTCTATTTTAGACTGGACTTTCCTAAATATAGTTGAGAGATGGAAGGTGCAGAGCTGTGTCGTTGTAAATGAATCTACGGGATTCCTCCAAGTACTTTTCCCCCAGAGTCTTTCTCTGCCAACTCAAGTCACTTACTTGACGATGTTGGGGTGGTTCAGTTCCTTGAGCAGAGAGATCTCCCGGATAGCTGTGCTTGGAACGCCTTCTGTTTCCCTATAAGCAAAGAGGGTAGACAAGGAGAGAAGGGACAAGGTTTAGGCTACAAGACTGAGCTAACCATGGTTTTGCTCCACGGATATTCAGATGTACAAAACTGAGCAAACAGTGAGCAGAAGTTGTTTTATAATATGAACAGCCATTCCACAAAGGCATACAGTATTGTGGTCTTGCCCAGTTCGCTCTGGGCCTTCCAAATTAGTCTTCCTCTACAGTTAGGCTGGCTGTTATCAAGTAGACAAAGGAGCATTCCTGGGGCCCAGGGCTTTTCCACCAATGGGGTGGAGTCCATCTAGTACAAGCAGAGTACTGTTTGCAGAAATTAACTTTCCTATCTCCTCCCACCCCAAATCTGCTGTGCCTCCCCCAAACTGTCCCAGGGGAATTTAGCAGGCTCCCAGAATTAGTACCGGGGATTAGCCAAAACAAGCCTCCTTTTTCCACTGGCACAAAATATTATTAGTATTCACTCCAATGGAAGCTGCAGTTTGTTGACAGCATTGCTGCATGCCTCAACCAGAAATGTAACAAGACTTTGCATATAAATTGTCTGTACAGACATGCCCATCAATACTAAATTTTTGAGTGGAGTCGCAAGCATCATTTTACTCGGTCTGATGATCAAGAACCCTGGAAATGTTAAGTCATTACCAAACATCCAACAATATTATTTGTTTGTTACTATCATGAGACCTGAATGTAGTGGGAGGGGAGCTCTCATTCATACTCCAGCTACTGAAACAATCAAATATGCCATGTTTGCAACGTCACGTTCACAACTTTCAAGGACTAGAGGCTTAAAAAATTAAAAGCAAACGGAAGGAGCCACAAGAAGCGCAAATGGTCTTGTGAAACTACATATTGCCAACAGAGTTGGTTTCCTCTCCTGGTTTTACCAATGAAAACATTAGGCACAACGACTGCAAAGAGTGTTGATAGTGCCAAACATCTCTTCCAATGGGACAGCTCATTTCTGAATGCACACTTCAGCTAATTAATCTATTAGCAACAGTGAAGTCCTCACTGATTTCAATGCTATGAAACCAATTCTGTATTTTTCAACTAAAATCTCTTTTGGCATAAGAGTGCGTACGTTTGTGAGCTATGCAGGTCTTGTTAACTGAAAAGATTACCTATTCCTAAACTCATACACTTTGTTTCACTACAGACAGCTGCATACCCTTAGTTTCTGGGATCACAACAGAATATATATTTTAGAAGCTGAGTTCACTGTACATGTTCACTGTATGGCAGTGGAGGCAACGATGGCGGCGGCGATCCTGGCGTGGACGGCATTGGTGGTGCGGCGAGCAAGGTGGTGGCGAGCAAGGCAAGGTGCGCGTTTGAGCGATCCCTGGTGGCGGAGAAGGAGTACACCGAGGGCTGCCGTGAAGAGAGAAGAAAGGGGCGTGCGCAGATGCCGAGTTCCGGCTCAGCGGAGCCGGAAAGGACGTGGCCGGGCTGGAAAGTAGGCGGAGCTGCGCGCCTGAGGAGATCGCCACCACTGAACGCCGGAGACGCCAGAGAAAGAACAACCCGCTGGACCAGGAGACCCGACCATGCCGAGCCAACGGAGAAACAGCAATAGCCACCACAGAGGGGGTGCCGGTAGGTTGTCCCACCACCCCTTCATACATTGTGGCCCTAGCTAGGAACACAGGTGATTAGCACCAGAAACCCTGTAAGCCGCTCTGAGACCCTAGCCATGGGACAAGAGCGGGATATCAAGTCTAATGTAAATAAATAAATAAATAACAAGTCAGGTGCTTAAGCAGCTCCAAAATTATGCAAGTAACTCCCCAATAGGGCTGTCTGGCCCAGGGAAATGGCAGGTGGGGAGCAGGTGCCCCCCCCATGCAGTGGTCTCAAAATAATGTTTCTTGCAACTTCTGTGTGACTGCAGGGAAAGTGAGCTGGATCCAGGTTCCCCATACAGCACTCATTAAAAAATATATTGTGCAGGTTGGCCCTTCAAGTTAACTTATTAGTAACAAACCAAGATCTTGAGTGGATTTCGGCAAGAAATTTTTTGAGTTCCACTGCAATGGAACTAGACACAGCGTTCAGCAGCTCCTAAACCAACTGCAATAACATGCAGTAATAAAGATCAGGTTGTCTCTGGGAACATGCAGAGTGCATTCCCACCACCACATGTATGGGGTTCAAAACTGTGTTCCAGTATAGACTGAAGCCTGCATTTTAGAAATCTGTCATTGGGTTTGAGCTGCCCATTTCTCCCCTATAGTTATTTACCTTACTTTGCAATGGATTCCATAAAGGCTAGCTAGGCCAGGCCTTCCAAATGTATACAGTTAGGCCTTGTTTTGCTATCCAATGCCTCAGCAATTTTTCCACACCCAATAAAACAATAACAGAACAGGCAGAGAGTCCTTGCTTAGATAACAACCAAGTTAGGCAAGCACAATGGGGGCAGGAACTATCTGCTCTTTGCAAGGTTCTCTCTTGCCAACAGTGTGTGCTGAAGTTCACTTGGAAAGGGCTTAAGCATCCTTGGCTGGCCTAGCTCCGAATTTTAGATCTATGGTAACTGGCAACAGTTGCCCAGAGATGGATGGAAAGTCACTCTGCACATGCTCAGGGAAGAGATTCAACACACACACACAGGTTTCAGAACCAGCTTGTGATGGCCAGTAATAGGGAACCTAGACTCCAGTCTGCACTGACATGGTCCAATTTTCTACTGCCATCCATCCCACAGACAGAAAATCAGCTGCCTTTCTACAGGAGCCCATTTCAATGTATATATTGAGCATAAAGATAGCCAGTCTCTCTCTCTCCACAGCTAAACAGACTCCGGATTTCTTTCGCGGTCTCTTCTTCACTCATACCCCCTCCCCGCAATGGCCTCATTCCGTTTTGATCACCGCCTAACTCTGCGAGCCGTCTACGTGCTCAAAGACTTCGAGCACCCTGCCCTGGGGCAACCTGGCATTTCCACTTAAGGGAAATCATCTTATCATTAAAACAGAGCAGGCAGACACGGAGGCGGATCTCATCGCCATCGCATCACTTTCTACAGACTTCAACAAGCGCTAGAGGGCTGCGGGGAGAGAAGGCGGGGATCGAGGAAGAACGATCAGGGCACAGAAGACGGGCGGAGGAAGGACCAAGCTAGCAGGCTCGGATTACACAGACACACACACACACTTTTCCCAGGGCCCTTTGCTCGTCACCCAGCCATTCATTAGAAGGGGGGGGGGGATCAATAACAGCCGTGCGGCTCCTTCGAAACAAACACATTTATTCTTGCAATAACTTTATGGAGCAAAACCCCTTTGGCAAATGCATGAAGGAAACACACACTTCTCACATGTAACTATTCCAAGGGGGGCAAAGAGAAGGTCAGATGATTCTTTCTGCTCCCTCCCAGCCGAGCTGTTTCAAACAGCAAAGAGGCTAGCGCCCCACCCACCCCCAGTCGGGTTCTTGTTTGGTTTTGGAGGGTGGGTGGCAGACGAGGGGGAGAGTTGCTGGGGGACTCACGTGTCCAGGCGGATTTTCTTCAGCGCCACCACCTCGCCGGTGACTTTGTTCTTCGCTTTATACACCACGCCGTAGGTCCCCTCCCCGATCTTCTCCACTTTCTGGAAGTTCTCCATGGAAGGAGAAGCCGGCAAAGATGGATCCCAGTTTGCCTTCGAGACCCCAGGAGGCCAGGGAAGAGAGTGTTTTCAGAAAAGAAGGAAGGAAGGAAGGAAGGAAGGAAGGAGCTAGCAAGGTCCAGGCGGGGGCCGGGGCACCGATCAGCGGTCGGGCGGTGGACGGTGCGGTTGGGAAAGGCCAGCCTCGCCACGCGCCCACCTGACGCGGGGGGAACCTGGTGTATTTTTTACTCGACAGTTGGCCGGTCGCTCTTTCTTTTCCCGCGCGCGGAAATAAGAAATTTGCAACAAAGCTGTTGCCTCCAAGTCCCCTCCTCCTTCCCAACCGCTTCCCGCGTTCCTTTCGCCCCGCCTACCCTTCCATCCGATTGGCTGCGACGCACGTTACGAAGCACGTTGAGGAAGGGTGGGAGGGAAGGAAGGACGAGGGAGTCTTCTTAAAGGGCTCCGGACTTCCACCCAGAACACTTACAAAATTAAGGGGCTTGTGGGGGAGAGTCAGTATTTTTATATTTGGGGCGGGCAAAATAGAGGAATGTATGCAGTGAGTGTTTCGGCTTTAGCCTACCTTAGTAACCCCAGTGCTTTTCAGAATAACTGTTTTCCTGATAGATCGTGGATGTTATTTTGCCTCTTTGTTTTTAATAAGTTTTGCATTTTACATTTTGTTGTAAGCCGCCTCGGGAAGAGATGCGATGAGAAATACATTGATGAACTGGCAGTGCAACCCTATGCGGAGTCACTCCAAGGCCAGAGTAACTCTTCAAGTGAAGTCCCATTTATGATGCATTTACAGGATTCTAGTCCTGAGATGACAGTAGCATAGATTAGCTAGCTGGATTGGCCCTATCTTGGAGGCGGCAATTTTCGAGCTAGATTTAGCTGAAGGAGAACGTTCCATCATCTTTGTTTCCTTCCAGTTAACTTCAAGATGGAGATCTATTACATAGCTGCAAAGTAGATTCAGGTAGGTCAGAAGCAGCAGAACAGAAGAGTCATAAGAACATAAGAGAAGCCAATGTTGGATCAGGCCAAAGGCCCATCCCGTCCAACACTCTGTATCACACAGTGGCCAGAAATACCAGTGCCATCAGGAGGTCCACCAGTGGGGCCCGGACATTAGAAGCCCTCCCACTGTTGACCCCCCCCCCCAGCACCAAGAGCCCCTATCACTTGCCCCAGAGCCCCTATCTATACCATGTGGCTAATAGCCACTGATGGACCTCTGCTCCATATGCTTATCTAATTCCCTTTTGAAGCCATCCATGCTTGTAGCCGCTGCCACCTCCTGTGGCAGTGAAT
>NW_015162482.1:71180-75135 GCF_001447785.1 Gekko japonicus
GTCAGAGCTCTCAGCCCCACCTACCTCACAGGGTGTCTGTTGTGGGGAGGGGAAGGGAAAGGAATTTGTAAGCCACTCTGAGACTCCCTTGGGTAGTGAAGGGCAGGGTATAAATCCAATCTCTTCTCTTCTTCTTCTACAGATACAGTTGTTAAGTTCGACTCATGCTTGTGTACATTTAATTATCTAAGTACAAAACATTCTGTAATGAAAAACAACAAGCTCTGTCAGAGCAATCAAAACTATAGAACAAGGGAGAGTAAAAAATATCCAGTGACATTTTCCAGATCTGTGTAAATAGATCACGAGGTCCCGGATGTATTAGGGCTCAAAGAGGGATGTAATATATTTGGGACCTCATGATCTATTTACACAGATCTGGAAAATTTCACAGGACATTTTGTACTCTCCCTTGTTCTATAGTTTGTATTGTTCTGACAGAGATTGTTGTTGTTTTTCATTATAGTATGTTTTGTACTTAGATAATTAAATGTACACAAATAGGAGTTGAATTTAACAACTGTATTTGTATGTGTATATATACTATACTACACACGCTGCCATACGTTAATTATAATTATTACAGCACTTTGAATTGAGCCTGGAAACAAAATGGGAGTCTGGGTAGATAGACCAAGACTGGAGTGATATGGTCCTTGACTGCAGCATTCTGTACCAACTGTAGCTTCCGGACAGTCTTCAAGGGCAGCTCCAAGTAAAGTGTGTTGCAGTAATCCGATCTATATTTTACCAGGGCATGCACCACAGTGGCAAGATCTTTTCTGCTCGGGAAGGGTAGCAGCTGGCCCATTAGCAGAATCTGATGAAAAGTACCCCTGGCCACCACTGCAGCCTGTTTAGCTAACAGGAGGCCTGGGGCCAGGAGCACCCCCAAACTATGAACCTGCTCCTTCACGGGGAGTGCAACCCCATCCAAAACAGAGGATAACCCATTTCCTGGGTTAGACCCTTCCCCCTACCAGTAGCACCTCCATTTTGTCAGGATTAAATTTCAGCTTGTTAGCCCTGATCCATTCCAAAACTGCCTCTAGGCACCTGTTTACAGCTTCTAAAGCTTTCCTGGGATCTGTTGGTAGCGCAGGATAGAGCTGAGTGTCATCTACATATTGGTGACAACTCAGCCCAAATCTCTGGATGAACTCTTCCAGTGACTTTACATAGATGTTGAAAAAAATAGGGGACAAGGATGGTCCCTTGGGGAACCCTGTAGGCCAAAGGCCAGGAGGTAGAGCAGTAGTCTCCCAGCACCACAATCTGAAACCCACCTTCGAGGTAGGACCGGAACCACCACAAAACAGTGCCTCCTGGTCCCAGTCCTGAAAGGTGATCCAGAAGGATACCATAATTAATTTGCTTTGGGTGACTCATATACAGCACCTCAGTTTTCAGTACATGATGTTGTAGTTAGGGTGCCAAGAGTAGGATCTGAGGGGGTTCCATGAAGTGGTTCCCCACTCTCCAATGAAGCTTGCTCCACACTCCAATGAAGTGATCCTGAGCAATCACTCTCTCAGCCGAACCTACCTCACACAGTTGTGAGGATGCATGAAGGGTGAAATTACATACACCATCCTCTACTCCTTGGAGGAAAAGCAGGATATAATGTATTAAATAAATGTACTGAGTAACTTCACCTTGCAAAATTGTTTCTCCTGCAGCCCTCAGATCATCTGCCTGCTTACCTATTAACAGGCACGTGCCTAACAGCTCATTTTATAAGACATTTGTTAAGCCTTTCTAGTAATAAAATGTTGTCATTTGTTTACTGCTGCTAAGTGACATGGCTTGTCTAAAAGAACAAACCTGTCTCTTTTTCTCTACAAATTCAGTTGCATTGATCACAAATTGGACATTATCTTTCATAAATCTCTTTGGTACAAAGCCAGTCTGGTCAGGATGTATTATTTTTACTATGCATTTTCTTAGCCTTTCTGTCATTATTGAGGTGAAATTTTTGTAATCCACATTTAATAAGGAGATTGGTCTGTAGGACTGGGGTAACATTGGATCATTACCCTGTTTGTAAATGAGAGTTATATGGGCCTCCTGCCATGTCTGAGGTAATATCTTGCCTTCACTTATTTTATTCATTACCTTTTGGAGTGGCAACATTATTTCTTCTTTCAGGCACTTATAATACAGTGCCATTAGCCCATCTTGGCCCAGAGCTTTGTCTTTTTTCAGTTTTGTTATTGCTTGTGAAATGTCTCGTATTGTGATATTTTGGCATAACTATCGGGGAGCAGGAACATAAAATAAACCTGTATGCAGATGATTTAACTTTATATGTCTCTAACCCTAGTCATTCATTACAGGTAATATGACAAACGCTAAATGATTTTGGTAGTGTCTGCAACGGGCATTATTTCTAGTCTTTCGTAAACCTCTTCGGTACAAAGCCAGTCTGGTCAGGATGTATTATTTTTACTATGCATTTTCTTAGCCTTTCTGTCATTATTGAGGTGAAAATTTTGTAATCCACATTTAATAAGGAGATTGGTCTGTAGGACTGGGGTAACATTGGATCATTACCCTGTTTGTAAATCAGAGTTATATGGGCCTCCTGCCATGTCTGAGGTAATATCTTGCCTTCACTTATTTTATTCATTACCTTTTGGAGTGGCAACATTATTTCTTCTTTCAGGCACTTATAATACAGTGCCATTAGCCCATCTGGGCCCAGAGCTTTGTCTTTTTTCAGTTTTGTTATTGCTTGTGAAATGTCTCGTATTGTGATATTTTGGCATAACTATCGGGGAGCAGGAACATAAAATAAACCTGTATGCAGATGATTTAACTTTATATGTCTCTAACCCTAGTCATTCATTACAGGTAATATGACAAACGCTAAATGATTTTGGTAGTGTCTCAGGATTACGCATTAACACCTCCAAGACTGAAATCTATCCGATTAACTTAAATCAGACAACTTCTACGCTGATTGCGAGGCTTCATCCTTATAAATGGATCACACACTCATGGAGACATTTGGGGATCCAAATTCCACTAGATCTGAAAAACCTCACTAAGCATAACTTCCTGAACTCGGTTCAAAACTTAAAAACACAACTCACCAAATGGGAATCACTTCAACCGTCCCTATCGGACAAACTTCACCTGATAAAACGTTTTGCCATACCGAAGCTCCTATTTTTTTCCTGAGCTTTACTGATCCACATTGCAATAAGAGATTTGAAAGACTGTCAAAATACAATAACACGTTTCCTTTAGAGTGGGAAGAAATCAAGGATCAACCAAAATATATTGCATAAACCCACCGACCTGGGCGGGCTAGATTTTCCACATATCCACTTATTATCAAGCAGCGGTACTGGCTCAGATAACTCAGATATTAAGCAAAGATTATTCAACGCATTGGATGGCAATTGAACAGGTTTATACTAGACCATACAGCCTCCAGGAAATATTTTGGATACCCCCAACGCAGAGGCCCAAATCTATAAGAGACAACATATTTCTCTCTGCAGCCACAAAAGTTTGGGATCAAAGGAAGAAACTGCTTCCCATGGGCATTTCGCAGATAGCGACATACACCTATCAAGAATGGTTCCCTTTAGGCAAAGTTCTGAACGCGTTTGATACGTGGTCAAATGCAGGTCTGGGTCAGTTATACGACCTCATGCATAAAGGGAAAATTCAAGAAAAAAATCTTTTTCGACTGAAAGATAGGACAAACAATACCATGGCATCAATACCTACAGCTTAAAAACCTGACAGAAAGACTGGCATCAGTAGATATTTTCCAAAGAGAACTAAGAGAAATGGAAAAAATCATAATAAATTATCCCCACTCACCTAAAGGCACCCTCTCGAAAATCTATAAAGTAATTCTGAGAGAAGACTGCACTAATAATAGATTAAAACATCAATGCAGATGGGAGGAGGAGCTGAACACAAACCTGCAAGATTTACA
>NW_015162482.1:75505-76718 GCF_001447785.1 Gekko japonicus
CTAGACCAATGATAGTGGCGGCTTGGAAATCGTCCTCATCACCCACAATAACAGCATGGCATGAAAAGATATGGGACCATTTCATAATGGCCAAAATAACAGATTTAATTCTTAGAGCACATAACCCTTCTACACCAACCTACTCTAAATTTGTATGGGTATGGGCACCAGTACTAGAGTACATGACACTGCAGGATCTGCTACCACGTAATCAAACATATCATAGATGGTTACACCTCTAAGGCCCAATAAGCACAAAACACTGAAACGGTTAGAGAAACAATCACTAAAGTATGCTGCATGTATCTCAATTTGCATCATTTTATTACGAGAGAAGTATTATCCTATGGTAATGCGCAAACTGTCTTTTAAGATTCTATGTAATGTGCCAACTACCTTACAAGATACCATGTAATGTATGCAACAACCTAATAAAGTTTATCATTAAAAAAATCTCTGTTTTCTACTGGAAACTTTGGAATTGATGCATCATTAATATATTCTTCAAGTCCTTCTTCAAAACACAAAACAGCATTTATCTTTTTGGATGCTGAAAAAGCATTTGACAATCTTTCCTGGACTTTTTAATAAAAGGTTTTACAATATCTTGATTATGGACCTAAATTTGGGAATTGGAAACATGGAATTTATGCAAAACAAAATGTGAAAATTTTAATTAATGGAATATTAACAGATGGATTTCAAATCAAAAAGGGAACCAGACAAGGATGTCCACTATCGCCATTATTATTTATTCTTGCAACAGAAATTTTTGGAGCTAAAATTTTATTTATTTATTTATTTATTTTATTGTATTTATACCCCGCCCTCGTCGCGACAAGACCCCCAAATTGAAGAGCTTAAAGTAGATGGAGAGGAATTTAAATTAAAATGTTATGCTGATGATATTGTTATGACAATTTCTAACCCACATATAATACTTCAACATGCAGGGCTATTTTTGGGCAGGAACGCACAGGAACGGAGTTCCAGCTGGCTTCAGAGTTGGCCACGCCCACTACAGCCAAAACCTCGGAGTGCGTGGCTACAGAGGGAAGGCCTGGAGAGCAACCCCCCCAGCAACTCTGAGGCGGGCGGGCCAGGGGGGCCCCTGGAAGGATCGGGGAGGCATTTAAATGCCTCCCCATGCCTTCCCCAGCCTTCTAAGGGCTGGCTTGCCCCCGCCTTCCCCCAACCAGGGGCCCCCTGGGAC
>NW_015162482.1:76739-93929 GCF_001447785.1 Gekko japonicus
AGCTGTGCTGTTGGGGTGTGGCCTAATATGTTAATGGGTTTCTGTTGTTGGGTGTGGCCTATTATGCTAATGAGTTCCTGTTGAGCTTTTTCTACAAAAAAGCCCTGTGTGTGTGTGTGTGTGTGTGTGTGTAAGATGCATGTGGGTGTCCCAAAATCACCCCCAGGCACAGTCAGGGAAGCTTAAGTCTCATGTTCTTCTTTTTTCCAGAGTGAAAAATAAAGTTTTTTTTAAAAATAAAATAAAATAAAATAAAATTGCAAAATGCAAAATAGAGAGAGTCGGCGATTGCCCCACCCCCCACTTACACAGAAAAGCAGCCTGGAATCAAGTCTCTCCAATGGAAAGGACTAGAGGCCCCAGTGGAGCCAGATCTGCTGCTTCTGTGCTGCAAGAGGAGCAGCAGGTGCAGCTGGGTGCCCCCCCCCCGATTTTCCCCCACCCCACCAACCAAAATTTTCTAGCTGTGCGCCTGCTTAGGACTACCCTGTGAAACAGCTACCACTGTGGAATTTAAGAGCAAATGTGCAGCCTATGTGACACAGATAATTTATCGTCATCCGTATGATGAACATGGGGGGGGGGGGGTTTATACTCTGTTTGTCCTCATAACAACCCTGTGAGGTGCTTAAGCTGAGTGATAGCAACTGGCCCAAAATTCCTCTGTTACTTTCAGAGCCGAACAAAGAATCTGAACTCATGTTTCAAGTCCAACATTCAATCTGACTTTCCAAGTAACCCCCAAATAGCGGCCAGGCCCCAGTTTCCAACTGACCCGCACCTCACCCACCCAGTTCTTTCACCATATTATTCTGTCAAATGTCACCCTTGCGCTTGAGCTTGGTACAAAAGCATGAGAGTACCTGCAAAAAGATTCCACAACCTTGCCTCCCCCCCCATCTCTACCTGCATATTCTTGGCAGAGTTTAAATATGCAAGGAAGTGGTGCACTGACTGTTTAGAGAAAAAACAGGTGGGTTTATTAAAGAAGAACAAACTGTTATGGAACATAGAAGAGAGAGAACCTTAACTGTCTACCCTAACTACTGTGACAGGAACAACAAGCAACAGGAAGCGCTGCAGGAACAGGAAGTCTCCAAAAGAGCCAATCAGGAGACAGCAAGGACACAATTTGAAATTATGAGCAGTCCCTAATCTTGCTGTGCTAAATACAAGTCCTTCAGCTGTCCCCCTGTAGGGTGGTCTTCATATCTTCTTGATAAGGTTGCATGTCCCAATACATATCATGGTACATCCTTGCCTCTCTCATGTGATTTAAAAATGCTTCAGTTTAATACAATCCCACAAAGATTCCATCTTCTTGGTCACCATATTTAATCAGTTTTTAATTCCACATAAATCAGTAGAAATATTTAAAAGGCTATAATAGTTCTTTAACTTTAATTTTCCTTTTCACTGGTTTGGGGTTGCTCTTCCAAATCCAACTCCTTCAGCCGTCTGAAGGTCTCCCGCTCCTTCAGGACAGGTCGCTACATTTCCTCCCTTACTTAACAGGTTTGATTCCCTACTTCTCCACATGCAGCCAGCTGGGTGACCTTGGGTCAGTCACAGTTCTCTCAGAGCTGTTCTCTCATGAGCAGTTCTCTCAGAGCTCTCTCAGCCCCACCTACCTCACAGGGTATCTGTTGTGGGTAGGGTTGCCAGGTCTGGGTTGGAAAATACCTAGAGGATTTGGGGGTGGATCCAGGAGAGGGTGGGTTTGGGGAGTGGAGGGGCCTCAGCATGGTATAATGCTATAGAGTCCACACTTCAAAGCAGCCATTTTCTCGAGAGAAGCTGATCTCTGTCAGCTGGAAATTAGTTGTAAAAGCAGGAGATCTCCAGGCCCCACCTGGACGCTGGCAACCTTAGTTTTGGAGAGAGGAAGGGAAAGGAGATTGTAAGACACTCTGAGACGCCAAGTGAAGGGCAGGGTATAAATCCAGTCTCTTCCTCCTCCTTCTTCCCCCTCAGAATACCTTTGTGATATTGCTTTCACTTCCTTCATTGTTACTCAGAATCTGTTACACCTTTGCCCCCAACCTCTTAGACCTCTTTCAGGACTTTAAAAAAATGTGCAAAATGGGAGGGGCAAAGAAAAGTGAACAATTGGGGGTTGACATGTGGAGACTGCCAAGAAATCTGCTCTGACTTGGATACCAAGCCAGAGCAAAACCTCCATGTGGTAGCAGCCATTTTGAACAGGAATCCTACTTGTGCAAAGCTCCATGGAACATTCGAGTTTTGTTTTTTAAACCTCTCACTCAATTTGGACTGTTAAAGCATAAACATAACACCTAGGGTTGCCAAGTGAATCTTCGCCAGGAGCGGGGGGCTCCCGGCCGGTGTCGGGTGTGCTCACGCGCGCCGCATGCACATCTCCCAGAAGTGACGGGAGGATGCCAGGCACCATAGGGTTTTCCCTTGTATGGCCGTGGCCCCGCCCCCAGTGTGCCCGGCGTGCCCGCGTCACTTCCGGGTGATGCGCACACCGGGGCGGAGTTCCCCCCGGGCCCGATTCCGCAGTGGCGGAAATTTGGACTCCGAAGCGGGGGTTTACCCGCCCCCCGCCCCCACTTGGCAGCCCTAATAACACCCTTCTGCAAATTTTCAGTTCTGAGGATTTTCTCTCCCTGTCCTGTGTTTTAGGCTTCTAACAGTGCTATCCTAAGCAGATTTGCACCCTTCTAAGGCCCAAAATAGATGTGACAGTATCCCTGTGTCAAATACGAGGATGGGAATCTAGTTTGGCACTAAGATAATTGACTCTAGTGGACTTTGGATGGTGTCACCCTGTTAGGGTATAGCACTGTAAATATCATGGAATGTGATGTGAAGCAACAAAACATGCACACCAGGAAAATGCACATGTACATTGTAGCGATGCATGCAATCACTTACCGCCATGCAGGTCTAAATGTTGCTTTTCAAAAGCACTGCCTCTTTCCCAAAAAAATTAAGCCTAAACACATGCAACAGAAATGAAGACATGCCCTTTCCCCAGTTTATTGCCGCCCCAGTTTATTTCCCTCTCTTCCCTTTGTTGCCTCCCGTATTTTTAACTGTGTACATTCCTTGGGGCAGAGACCCACTCATATAAGTATTTATTTACTTTATTTATTTATAGTTCGCCTTTACCACTAAGGCCTAGTACAGTGTATAAAACAGCGTAAGCAGACAGCATAAGCAGAAGATGCCTACAATAATCTTTGCAGTGGCCCACAATCCTATTCCATTATAAAGGTACCGTTCTGGACCAGTTAATAACAGTAATTATAAAGTGACTGCAAACAGGAGAATGGGGTTGGAGAGCAGTCGAGGTGCCCTGTAATCTCACCCCAATACCCTTTCATGAAGTTGCATAACTAGTAATTTCTCGGTCTCTTGTAATGACTCTAACGAATCCCCCCCAGCCTCCTTCAAGAGTTCTAGTGTTTGAGCTTGACCTATCCCTTTCCTTGGAATGCCAGTGAAAGAATGAAATTGTATTGTGTTCACAATACAAACTTGTGACAAGATCACATACCCCATGGCTCCCCTTTACTAGAAACAGGCGGGGAAGGGAGGGAGGACAGAAAATGATTGATGCTTTCATGCCCAAGAAGAGGCGGGTGCATGCAAATGAGGCCCCTCTCATATAGCTAGTGGCTTCCCACTTCACCTTTCTGCTGTTAGACATTCATAAAGCTACAGAGAACCAGGACAAAGATGTCCAGGATCTGGTGCCTGTTGGCTGCAACTTGGGTCCTTCTGGCTGCGACTGCAGCCCAGCGCAGTAAGTACTGGCCAGTGTTTTTCTCTCTGAGTATATGTATATATTTAAAACTAGGTTGTACTGCAATCCTAAACAGAGTTACACCCTTCTAAGCCAGATCCAGGTGGGCAGCCTTCTAAGCCAATTGACTTCAAAGATATAACTCTGCTTTTGGATTGCACTCTTTATCTATTTCATCTGCAGAATCAGTCCCTGTCACACATTATCCTTGGTTTGTGAGTGCTGATATTTATTTAATGGCATAGAATAAAGCACTAAATGTGCTGAAGGTCACCAGTAGAACTGGGTCCCTGAAACTGTGCTGCTATTTTGAAAATGCATCTCTGCAGGGAGTGTGATCATTCCTATCCATTTGGTGTGACGGGCTTCATGTAAGTTTTCCATCACTCAGGGGCTTTGTTTTACTGGGCAACTGAAGCTGCGGCTGCAATCCTGTGCAGATTTCCTAGGGAGGAAGCCCCACTAAATGCTGTAGTACTCACTTCTGAGTAAGCATGCTTAGGACTGTCCTGTCAAGTTTTTAATTGCATTCCTTTAAGATGTGAAAAGAAAAGCCCCCCCCCTTTTTTACATATTTACCGATTGATGAATGTTCTTCGGAGCCATTAATTATACTAACATAACAGGGTCCTGTCAAGTTTTTAATTGCATTCCTTGAAGACATGAAAAGAAAAGCCGCCCCCCCTTTTTTTAACATATTTACCGATTGATGAATGTTCTTCAGAGCCATTAATTATACTAACATAACATGCTTAAGAATAGCCTGATAACAGTATTATACCACTATATCAATGCATTGTAAATGATCCAAAAAGTATAAACGTCCTAGGACAGCCCAGCAGAGGATCCGTATGTATTTTAGCAGTATACTTATGTAGCTTTGCTTTATGGTTCTCATTAACCAAATGGAAGCCATACACATTTTATTTCATTTTATAAATTCAGTTTTTAAAATTTGCTTAAGAATAGCCTGATAACAGTATTATACCACTATATCAATGCATTGTAAATGATCCAAAAAGTATAAACTTCCTAGGACAGCCCAGCAGAGGATCCGTATGTATTTTAGCAGTGTACTTAAGTAGCTTTGCTTTATGTATGCCATCAAACATTACCACAGTTCTCATTAACCAAATGGAAACCATGCACCGTTGCTGTTTTGCACATTTTATTTCATTTTATAAATTCTGTTTTTAAAATCTTA
Source organism: Gekko japonicus (assembly GCF_001447785.1). Lineage (NCBI taxonomy): Eukaryota > Metazoa > Chordata > Lepidosauria > Squamata > Gekkonidae > Gekko > Gekko japonicus. The sequence continues at coordinate 81,719 of NW_015162482.1, forward strand.
TTTACATTGCCCTGAGGCTGAACAGTTTTTTGATGACAAACAGGCATTCTTTGTGCATGAATCTTTTAAGCCACCTCTGGATGCAAATGTGAAAAAACCACGTTGGCTGCAATGTACTTTAGACTCTTCTTCCAAATTCTCCAAATACCCCAATTAGGTGGGGTACCTGGAGATCTCCAGGTGGTACCTGGAGATCTCCCGATATTACAGTTGATCTCCAGATGACCAAGATCAACCCCCCTGCAGAAAATGGCTGCTTTGGAGGGTAGACTCTATGGTGTTATACCCTGCTGAGGTCCCTTGCGTTCCCAAACCCCACCCTCCCCAGGCTCCACCCCCAAATCTCCAGGTATTTCCTAATGCAGAGCTGGCAACTCTACCCCTAGTCATTGTCACTCAGTTCCAAACAGAACTAGGTTTATCTATGGCTCAAATATTCATGAGGCAGTAAGTCTACCGTCTTGTCTCGTTTCTTACTGCTGACTACGAATGAGCTGTAACAACCTAATCTGCGCTGACAGCAAGGAGTAGATATAACCTGGAGATACCAGTGGGAAATACAGGCTTGGTTCAGATGGCAACCGCTGAGGAACTGAAAGCACACCTGAACCTTCTGTAAAGAAAAGCCAGTTGCATTTGTTTAGCTATTGCTCTAAAGTCGGGTTCAGTTCTAGAATAATAGGTGACTGGAATGAGCCCCTCTCTGAGGATTCTGTCCCGTCCCGTCCCCCACCTTCAGAAAAAGCCCCCACAGCTTTGCGTTGATTGACCAGATGGATTAAGGCATAGTCAAGCAAGCAAGCGCACACACACACAAAAGTCCCTTGCCTGCCCTAGTAAATCCAAACCTCGTGGTGATCTGGATTTGAGCCTGAGCAGACAAGACTCCACTAATCCTTTTGTGGTGGCGCTTGCCGTCTGGGTTGTGGAATGTGTGTGTGTTTTTGTGCGTGTACTTGATACACAAGAAGACAAATGGTGGAGGATCTCTGCCCTGGGCACCAGAACCAATTATTGCTTTAGAGGGGACAGAAATTGGCTTACAAATTAAATCTGGTCAACTTTTCATTCCTACTAACTGGTGGTGCTTGTGCATTCTTCGACTAGATTAAAAAACACTTTTCATGCCAGAAGTATTTTTTTTTGCTAGGCTAAGCCTAGAACTGGTGCAAAATCACTGGCCAGTTTAACAACATGGACTGTACAATAATGTGAAAGAGACCCATGCCATCTGTGTCACTTGACTGTGGAGGCTATATACATGATGCCTAATTGGGCCATGAGATTCAGGATGCATGTTAGCATGCCTTGCTAGTTGCAACACTGTTCCATGTCCTTACACGTATCCCTTCTGCTGCTTAATACAGCAAAGCAGACAAAATGGGTGTGCAGACACCATCCTGTGAATTAAGCCCCCTGCCGCCACAGAAATTCCTAACTCCATGTTGGTCTCTTCCAGCCTTTTTCCTAGTGTGATGTCACTGTTGTCCAAAATGTAAACTGTGCGCTTGGATTAGATGAAGTTGCTGGTTAGTTGGTTTGCCTTTTTCTTGAGGCTGCTTAAATTGTCTGCATAGGAGTAGTTGAAGTGTCAAATTAGTCCTCCATTGCCAGACTCAACTGCTCTGTTAAGGAAATACCTTCGTTGTACTGGATCTCTCATTTAGTCTTGGATAGGTTATGACATCGTCAACAGCAAGGAATGTCACCATTGGAAATGGGGTGAAGGGCTGCTGGGACCACTAGGCTAGTGATGGACTACTAAGCTAGTTAACTGGATTTCCCCCCTAGTGTTATTGAGGGGCAAAGCTCCCAGGAGAGGCTGTTTTGGAACTTTTTGTCCCCTTGCTTACAAATGTCTACCCCCTGAAGTCTCTACTCTGGGAGCTGCATCTTCTCCCACCAGTCTTCAAGCAGGCTGCTTTGAGGGTTTGGTTGCTTTCAAACACCGCATGCCTACCTGGAGGATGATGTTCCTCTGGATCTTGAAAGAGGGCAATGGAGTGTTTCTTCACCAGTAGTGGTCTGGAGTAGGTTTGGGCCCATAAATTGCATGCTCAGGATTAGTCTGTGTGGAAGTGTCCAGTCATGGCAGAGCTGTGCTTGGACAGGTGACTGGTGCTAACAAGACAACTCACATGTACCAGATGCGGCTTTGACCAGGAGATAGACAGGGAGGATGTTTCAGTGAGCTCCTCTCTGTATCATTTCCACATTGCCTTTCCCTCAGTCTGGTTAACTGATTAAAGATTAAAATAAAACAGAAGTCTCCTGGCACCTTAAATTAACACAATTTATTCCAGCATTAGCTTTTGTGAGTCGGAGTTCACTTCACCAGAGAAGGTAAAGGAGTCATCCCCCCATTTTATCTACAAAGCCTTGCCGGAAGCTTTTGAAAGTCCGAACAACATGCTCTAGTTTGCTAGACACCAGTCCTCTCTTAAGGCTTTCCAGATGGTCCCCCGTTACATCCTCATGTACACATGCTGTAGCTCCCATCTCTGTAGTAGGTAGTAGATTTTCCTTACAGTTCTCACTTCCTTGCAAATCCTCCCCCTCTATCTTTGTGGCAAGGAGCCCAGGATTTTTCTACTCTACTGCCAGTCTGGGCAGCATGTGATGGCTCAGCCCCTCACAGTGCCGTGGGGCTTCCATCACATGGGGCTCAGAAGCCTTTGCCCAAGCTCTTTCATGTGACTCTCAGCTGAGGGCAGGGCTCTGATCTGTGGGTTAAGAAGGCACAGACTACATAATCTATCTCCGGAGCCTCCGGTCTTCTGCCAAAGTTTGTACGCATGAAACTGACCCACCATAGATGCAAAAGGAGAGCTGGCTGCGTGATAATGCTAGGGTTGCCAAATCCCCCCCGGCTACTGGCAGAGATGAATGGGGTAGAGTTTCCATCTCCAGGCTGGAAAACTCCCAGAGATTTGGGGTGCCAACCAATGCTCCCTCTAAGCTGTGGAGTATTGTGAGCAAAAATTCTACTTTGTGAGCTACTGGCATCAAAGTTGTGAGTGAGCAATTTGGCTACTGCATAAATTAGTTTGCTCTGGAGCCCCTCCTTCCTGAGTGAACACAAAAACATGTGAGCCAGAGGCTAAAAACCTGTGAACTAACTCACACTAACTCAGCTTAGAGGGAACACTGGTGCCAACCTCCAGGTGGGGCCTGGGGATCTCCCAGAATTACAACTGATCCCCAGACAACACAGGTCAGTTCCCCTGAGGAAAATGGCTGTTTTGGAGGGTGGGCTCTATGGTGTTATACCCTGCTGAGGTCCTACCCTCCCCAGGCTTCACCCCAAATCTCCAGGAATTTCCCAACCTGGAGTTGTCACCTCTACTTGTGAGGAGAACTGCAGCCTCAGCTTGATTCTAATGGAGGGGTAGATAACTTGGCCTGAGTGCCACCCCACTCACCCAGCCACAGCATCTGCTTGTGAAAATGATGGTGTGCCAGCAAATGGTGCATGTGTATGTGTGTACAACAATTTTAGAGTCCAATGGCACCTTTAAGACCAACAAAGGTTTATTCAAGGTATAAGGTTTCATGTGCACACCCACTTTATCAAATGCGTAGAATGGTAAAATGGTATGTGTGTGAGAGAGAGAGAGAATTAAGGGTTGTATTTGATCAGACACATCAGGAGCAAGATGAGGCCCAGTAGCTAAGGCGACCAGCTCTAGGTTGGGAAATTCCTGGAGATTTGGGGTGGAGCCTGGGAAGGGTGGGGTTTAGAGAGGGGAGGGACCTCAGTAGAGTACCGTACCATAGAGTCCACCCTCCAAAGCAGCCATTCTCTCCACAGGAACCGATTTGTTGTCTGTAGATTGGTTGTACTCCCAGGACATCTCCAGGTCCCATCTGGAGGTTGGCAGACCTACCAGTAGCAGTGCCAGTACCTCTGGGGCTTGTTTCACCTCCTGGGTAGAGAACCAGCCCTGTGTGGCAAGCACACTTCTCTGGCATGCTGCTATTTGCCATATGTGCTAGGGTTGCCTATCTCTGTTCTAGTGCTCACACGTGCAAATGCATGCTCATAGACACAAAATGCCAGTGCCTTAGCTTGGAGCTCCTTCTAGCTAACTCTCAGTGCCTATTAAGACAGCGAATGTTACTGAAATGAATTTGATCTCCAGCTCTGGTTATACCTATTACAGAAAACTTGTGTCTGTCATGGGTACAACCAGAGCTATTTCATGGTTAAACTTTCTAAACAGTGTACAGCAAGACCACCTTTGGCAATAATGTATGATGGGGGGGGGCAACTATCAGGCTGTGACCTTTGGGACGTTAGTACACAAGAATGATCCATCTTTGCCTGTGAAACACTGACGGTTATGAGACTCTCTCTTCCCTTTAGCGGCCAACAGCAGGAACAACCGATGGGGAGAAAACGGGAGCCACAAGCGCTCCGCCTACAAGACTTGGAATTCCCGACTGTACCCCAGGTGGAGAGAGGGAGACCCAAGGCAAAGGAACTGCTGGCGAGGTGCGGGCTTGTTATGAACAGAAGGCAGTGATTCCCTACGAGAAGGGAAAGCTGTGGGTTGAATCTCAGAGGGCTTAACGGTGATGGGACGCTGACATTTTTACACACACCCCTTTTTTTCCTTTCTAGGAGGTCATGTATCATTTGACATCAGCAATGATGCCCCGACCATAACAGGTGCCAAGGCCACATTCAGCATCGCTCTGCGGTTCCCTCACAACCAGACAGCGCTACCAGATGGGCGCGTAGTGTGGAACCAGAACTGCACCATAAATGGTGAGGCGGGGGCGTCTATGATGCATCTGTATTCTGTTAAAGCTCCTGTAAAACTGAAGTGCCCACTTTCCCGAAGCTTTATGTACTACCTCGATTTTATGGTGTTTTACCTCTGCTGACCCATTGCTAATACTGAATCCTTGCTTCTCCTGTTTTCAATTGTTTTTATCTCTGCTGGTATAAACTTACCGTATTTATCGAGAATGTTAATACTGCCATTTTATGAGTTCAGATATTAAAGCCTTTCATTTTTTTTAAATCCACAAACTACTACTTTAATTTTTCCTCTGTTTGAGATATATTTTATACTGGTGGCTTTACTTTTGTTAGAGGTAACATTTTTACGGCTGCTGAAATGTAGCCTCAAGAATTTTTATTTTCCCCCACTCATTCTTCCTATCGCTGCCTTGCAGGCAGCCGAGTGATGCAGGGAGACCCCGTTTTCCCTGACCAGGAGTTTGAAATGTCTGACAGCTTCTTTCCTGATGGGCAGCCCTTTCCACCAAGTAATCGGGGCACACGGGGCAAATTTGTCTATGTCTGGCAGACCTGGGGTAAGTGTTTGTTCTTTGGCCCCTCAGGGTTGCCAGCTCCAGGTTCCTATAGATTTGGGAGGGTAGAGCTTGCGGAAGGCAGGGTTTGGGGAGGGGAGGGACCTTACAGGGGATAATGCCATAGAGTTCGCCCCCCCTCCTCCAAAGTAGCTATTTTCTCCAGGGGAACTGATCTCTGTAGTCTGGGGATCAGTTGTAATTCTGGGAGAGTCCAGGCCCAACATGGAGGCTGGCAAGCCTAATAAAAAAGGAGAGACGACATTTCCTGATTTCAACTTAGTCTTCCTTCGAGTGGTGGCAGCATCCTGTGCCCCTTCTCCACACTAGCAGTGTTTCGTTCTAGAATGTTTCCTCTTCACAGGGCACTACTGGCAGGTAGAGGATGGTCCCTCATCCCTGCTGACGGTTGATACTGATGATGTACCACTGGGTTCCTACACCATGGAAGTGCAAGTCTACCACTATCGGGGTCGTGAAAAATTCATCCCTATAGGGGGCACTTCTTCACAGTTCAGCATCACTGGTAAGACTGAACAGCTGGACTCCACGTTGGGAAATGATAAAACAGTCAACATGGGCCAATGAGGGAGGGAAGGCGGCAGGGTATAGCCTACTCTCGCCACGTCTCAGAAGCTAGCAGGGCAGGAACGTGGATGGGAGACCACCAAGGAAGGCTCTGCAGAGGGAGGCCATGGCAAAACACCTCTGCCTCTCACTTGCCTTGAGAGCCCCTTGCTGGGGTTGCCATAAGTCAGCTGCAACTTGACAGCATTTCACACACACAAGCCAACGAGAGGAGGGAGCAGGATGGAGAGAGAGCCAAGGATAATTCCTTGGTCTCAGGTTTATAGCAGCTACCCTCTCTATGCCCAATTCCACATCCCTCATTTGCTCCCTTTTCCAGATCAGATCCCATTCAATGTGGACATCGCACAGGTGATGGATGTAGATGGGACAGATGGCCGCTTTGTGCGAAACCGGGCCATTTCCTTCGGTGTGCGGCTCCATGACCCCAGTAAATACCTGAGCGACGCTGACGTCTCCTACTCCTGGGATTTTGGAGACGAGAGCGGGACGCTGATATCCCGGGCAGCCCTGGTTACCCACACTTACCTCACCGCTGGCACCTTCAGCCCTCGTGTGGTGATCCAGGCCGCCATCCCCTTGGCCTCTTGTGGAACCAGCACTTCAGAAGGGCCGGTCATCGTTCCCACAACGGATCAGAGGGGCAGCACAGTTCAGGCCACCAGCGCCCTCCCCACCCTCAGCAGCATAAGTGGGGCAAGCTCTGAGGAGATCCAGACTGCAGGTGAGAGCCCGGCGCCTCTCCTCACTAGCTCATCTAGTCAGCATCACCATTGGGTTTTTCTCTCTTTCTTTCTGCACACACACACACACACACACAAACATCAAACTCAGGTTGGCAAGCCTAAATCTGTACATGGCTAAGCATGTAGCACAATTTGTTTCTTTCCAGAATTTTCAGGAAGAAAAAGACATTTCTGTAAGAACAGGAGCGGCACAGGGCCCATAGAATATATAGTGTAGTGGTTTTCTTACTGTGTTTCAAGAGAGCTTGGAGTTCTTCCAATGCTTTCTTGACAAAATGACGATTTTCCTCGAAAGATGCCTTGCACACCATTATGGTCCTCCTTGCAATGCACAGTATTGGGTATCCTCCAGAGTTGAGACAGGCTGTAAATACCCTACAATATGCCCCATAATCCTTACCATTGTACAGGGTCATTCGCAATAAAAGTCAGGGTGGCTATGGTTCATTAAAAGGAAAAAAAAGTGGAAAACTATTAGAGTAGAACAAAATTTGAGTCCAGTGGCACATTTAAGACCAACAAAGTTTAATTTTGGGTATAGCCAGAATTAAACTTTGTTGGTTTTAAAGGTGCCACTGGACTCAAACTTTGTTCTTTTGCTTCAGGCCAACATGGCTACCCACCTGAATCTATTAGAAGAGTAAATATTCCTTTCCTGAGATTGTGTGTCAGGTCTTGAAAGAATTTCCACTACTGGGGAGTTTACAAAGACTCTTTCAGGCTCATGATTCAGTTCTTTTCACTTTGATTAATTCTAGGGTAATAACATATGTAGACATTTTAGAAAGAATATATTGTCCACCAGTGGAACCACTGCTTTCGTTTCAGCTCTCGAGTCCCAAAGAACGTGCCTTGTTTAGCCAGTCATATCTTTTTCTGGGCAGTAGCCGGGAGGATCTTCCTGGGTAGCTTAGCTGTGGACTAGGCTGGCATACAAGAGCGCAAGGGCTGAAGCCTTGCAAACGGGGTTGATCCAGCAAGAGTCCCCTCTCATCCCAAGCCTTAGATAGGCCAACAGTGGATCAGCCCCACCTGCTCAGGAGTAGGGTTGCCAACTCTAGACTGGAAAATTTCTGGAGTTTTTTTGGGGTAGAGGCTGGGGAGGATAGGACTGGGGAGGAGAGGGACCTCAGTGGGGTACAATGCCAGAGCCCACCTTCCAAAACAGCCACCTTCTCCAGGGGAACTGACCTCTGTAGCCAGGAGATCAGTTGTAATTCCAGGAGATCCCCAGCTACCTCCTGGAGGTTGGCAGCCCTACTTGGGAGGCAGCACCTGGGACTCAATTGTCAAGGCTCAGCGGGGATCATAATCCTGCAAAGGACTGTGTCACTGGAGCCAAATTCTGGCCAAAGACCTGGAGCATGGGCTGCAAGCCTAGCAATAGGGTCTGCTTCTGTACAGGTCCGCCGTCTACTAGCCCAGACCAGCAGGGAGGTAGTTGTCTCTGCTTCTGGGACATCTGCTGGGTCTCCTGGTAGCAAGGTCTCAGCTGCAGGTTCTTGGCACATAGCCTGAGGAGCTGGGGACTCCAGCGCTTGCAGTGGCAAGATCTGCCTGTAGATCTTTTGCGCATGACCCTGGGAGCCGTGAGCTCTAGGTCTGAGGGAACCCCTGTGGTGCTAGGGATTCCCTGAGCCTCTGGCTCTGCCTCAGACAGGAACCTTGCTTCTTCCTGGAGCCCGTGTAAGTCTTCTTCTGATGAGTCTGAACCTGGTTCAGTGGGAGTCAGGACAACATCTTTGGGTGCCCACACTCCCTGGGGGAAAAATGGTACCAGATCCTACACAGTTTGGTGGATGTGGTTCACATGCCAGGTGTTTGGAATAGTGCCATTGTCCATTGGCTGCCATTATACGTCAGGTTCCACCAAGCCAAGTTTTGCATAAGAAGGCAGCATAGTTCACAATATCTGATCACATGAACAGTAACACAGCAAAGAGGCCTCAATATTTTGTCGCAAAAAGCGACATTCATGTATGAACCACCTCCTGAAAACTGTAGACGATGGAGCAAGCTAAGGCAGCCACCTGGGCAGGCTTAGAATGTTTCCGATTTCCTGCACTCTCTCTTCCTTTCCTTTTTGCACATGTAGTCCCAGCTTCTGGAACTCCATCACCCCCAGATGAACAGCAGCCTGAACCAGAAGGTACAGAGGCAGGATCTTTAGTCACCGCAGGCCCTGTTACAATAGCCAGTGATGTGCCTGAAGGAGCAGATTTAGCTGCCGCATCCTTGGAGCCCGTGAGTGTTGTCTCTGCCACTTCAGCTGAAGACGCATCAGCCACCATCGGTCCCCTGTCTGTGTCCACTGCGATGCCTGCATCTCTGCCTGGCCCTGTGGCACCTGCTTCTTCATCCATAGCGACTCCTGAGAATGACCCGAACACTACAGAATCCACAGAATCTCCAGTACTGCCTACCAGTGTGCTTCCATCAGATACACTCTCTAGTGCAGCCAACACCCCCGCCTCTCCAGCGACACAAGGTGGGTCTAGCAGGAGATACCTGGTCCCTCTAGAACTTAACATGGCAGGGACACATGCTGCCATTTCAGGTTGTGGGGAAAGAGATATGAGAAAATGTGCGTGCGCATTCAGAACAGACTTATCTCCATAAACATCAAATTGTTTCCCAGCAGATCCTACAGAAGACACCGCAACCGTTGATCCGACTGCATCCAGGGTGCCTGACACTGAAACAGTTGCAACCAATGTGGTCCAGGTGTTGGTAAAACGGCAGGCGCCGTCTGGCTGTCTCCTCTACCGTTACGGGACCTTTGCCACTAATCTGGATGTTGTCCGTGAGTCTTAGAGATGGGGTGGTTATGAAAGGGGTTTGGGGTCACTTGGAGTAGTGCAAAGGCCACAGAAATGATATTATTCCTCTCATGCTATTTCAGGTTGATTGTAAGGCAAGAAAGAGGTAATAAGGTAGATTAAACCCACACAGACCTGCAGCCCCACATCTACTAACAGAGTTCTGTGGTCACTAGAAAAGAATGTAAGAGAAGCTGTGCTGGATCAAGTCAGTGGCCCATCCAGTCCAACACTCTGTGTCACACAGGAGTCAAAACCCAGGTGTCATTAGGAGGCCAACCAGTGGGGCTAGAACTCCAGAAGCCTTCCCACTGTAGCCTCTCAAACACCAAGAATACAGAACATCACTGCCACAGAAATATAGTGTTCCATCTATAGCTTGTGGCTAATAGCCATTGATGGGCCTCTGCTCCATATGTTTATCCAATCCCCTCTTGAAGCTGTCTATGCTTGTAGCTGCCACCACTTCCTGTGGCAAGTAGTTCCTTTTATCTGAATCCATGCTGATTCTTTCTCAATAGCTTTTGTTCATCAGTGTGCCTACTTTTTGCCTGTCTAATCACTGGCTTGCATTGCATTTGCTAAAGCCTGTGCTCCCTTTTGTTTACCTCATGGAGAGGCACAACCTTTGTGGCTGGATGTAAGGATGGCAACTGTGTGTAGCCATGATCATCTTCCAGACTTACGTCTGACTATTTACCCATTTAAACTAATTAATAAGCCCATTTCTTTCCTTCTGTATAGTGTTTTTTATAAATATAGAATCACAGAGTTGGAAGGGGCCATACAGGCCCATCTAGTCCAACCCCCCTGCTCAGTGCAGGATCAGCCTAGAGCATCCCTGACAAGTGTTTGTCCAGCTGCTGCTTCAAGACTGCCAGTGAGGGGGAGCTCACCACCTCCCTAGGCAGCTGATGCCACTGTTGCACAACTCTGACTGTAAAAAAGCTTTTCCTAATATCCAGTGGGTACCTTCCCGCCCTTAATTTAAACCCATTATTGCGAGTCCTATCCTTTGCTGCCAACAGGAACAGCTCTCTGCCTTCCTCTAAGTGACAGCCCTTCAAAGACTTCAAGAGAGCAATCAGGTCCCCCCTCAACCTCCTCTTCTCCAGACTAAACATTCCCAAGCGCCTCGGCCTTTCCTCATAGGAACTAGGCGGCAAAAGGATTAGGGAGGAGGAGAGTGGGACAACAAAGGCTCATGGTCATTCTCTTTTACTGCAGAGGGAATTGAGAGTGTGGAGATTGTGCAAGTGGTGTCGCTGACGCCAAGCATCTCTGAGAACACAGTAGATCTGCCTTTCCTCATAGGAACTAGGCGGCAAAAGGATTAGGGAGGAGGAGAGTGGGACAACAAAGGCTCATGGTCATTCTCTTTTACTGCAGAGGGAATTGAGAGTGTGGAGATTGTGCAAGTGGTGTCGCTGACGCCAAGCATCTCTGAGAACACAGTAGATCTTACGGTGACCTGCCAAGGAAGGTAAGGAGAGGATGCTCTAGGAAGACTCTTCAGCTTTACTAACTCTGATCTCTATACATTGCACCTACTGGCAACTATAGTGGGAAAAGAGGAAGAGCAACAGAAGATAACATGTGACAAAGACAGATCATTCTGGAGGAGTAGCTGTGTTAAATCTGTGGCTGCAAAATTAGATAGGTAGCGCTTTAAAGATGAACCAAATGCATCCCAGCATAAGCTTTTCTGAATCAACTCACTTCATCAGATGCATCTGCCTTGTGACAACTGATGCTGGAATAAATTTGGTTAGCCCTTAAGACACCACTGGACTCCTGTGTTATTAGAGAGACACTTTCTCTCATAGGGTTTGGTAGTTCTTTCTCCCATGCTGTTTCTCCTAATCCATCTGTGAAGGGTTCCCCCCCCCCTATTTTTGCGCAACTGTCAGGGCCCACAGAGATCATCCTTAAAGTCTTTCTAGAGCATCACCTTATAGAACTACAATGGCACAGTTGTGTGGGGTTTTTTGTAGGTGGTGGGAATGTCCTTCCTGAAGACAGCACTTCTGTCATGAGGACACTACATTATCCCAGCTGTTAGAACTGCAACATATTGTCTCTGTGAACGTGCAATAGACTCTTCAAGTAAACATACCTATTGCAATGAGTAAACATACCTATTGCAATGAGTACAATGTGAAATGTGATTGCCCAAGTGTCACAAAAGACCGTTGGATAGGGCCTGTGACATCATTCATGATCAATCACACAGTTCCCTGCCTTTCCATGACTGTGCCATTTTGTCACCTTTTCAAAGTTTATTTAAACCTGAGCATTTGATTGCTCCCTTCCTGAGTGCTTAAGAGATAGGGATGGAGTTGCTAGACCCTCTGGGTGGAGGCGGGGGTCCCCCACTGCCAACCCCTGCCCCCAAACTGCCAGTCAGCTGGCTGGTGTGGAAACTTACCAGGAGAAAGACGGAGACCCAGGCCATGTGGCTGATGTCACACAGAATGTGACATCATCACACCAGTGACATCCAGGTGATGCTCTGATATTTGGGCAAAAACTCTATGGTAGAAGACATTTTTACCATAGAGTTTTTGCCCAAATACCAGAGTGTCACCCAGATAGCACTGTCATGAAAACATTTCCTGTATGACACTGGCAATATGGCCTGGGCTTTCCTCTTTCTCCTGGTAAATCCCCCTCACCCCCTGCCGGTTGGCAGGAGAGAGAAAATGGCTGCTTTGCAGGGGGGACTCTGTGCATTAG